>NC_084994.1:39558295-39570795 GCF_963854185.1 Sardina pilchardus
GAAATCGATAGCGTGACACCGCGTAGTCGTTAGCGCTGACGAGTGTCGGGCGACCGCGGAGGTAGATGGCGCTGCCACGAGGTGATTAGGCCCTTTTAACGGTATGGTGCAGCCCAGATGCGTATGGTATCCATGGTGAAATACGGCCCGGAGTGTGGGAAGAGGGATTAGAGGCATTAGTGGCATTTGAAATTCTAAGCCATTACGAATGCCACCCAAAGGTGCTGCTCGATGGTAGGTGTTAACAGTGCAAGGACATATGGAACCTTACCTGGCTGTAGGAGGCTTACACACACACACACACACACACACACACACACACACACACACACACACACACACACACACACACACACACACACACACACACACACACACACACACACACACACACACGTCACCAACTCTCTTGGATGGATATACATACTAACTCACCCACTTTTCCTCTAGGATGATTTTGCAAGTGGTTTAGCTTTTTTTATTTTTTTTCGTATATTTTTTTGCCTTTTTGCCTTCATTGTGATAGGAAAGTGCAGGGGTAGACAGGAAACAAGTGGGAGAGAGATGGGGTGGGATCGGGACATGACCGCAGGCCGGATTCGAACCTGGGTCACCGTGGGAACTCGGACCCGTATGCATGTACATACATACCCGTATGGTACGAGCGCTGTAGCCTGCTGCCTGCTGTTTGTTTTTTAATTAGTTGAGAGTCCACACTTTTAACAACAGGCCACTGCCATGACATGTTGAATACTCATTTGATACCAGGAGGGTTTTCTCATTTCAAGGTGTGAAGAATGTACAGTATCTAGAAATGCATACTGTAATCTCCCAACTATTAGCCGCGGTTTATACATTATGCAACATTTCTTCAGCTATGAGGTCAATACAAGGGGGAAGTTAATATGGTATAGCATTCTTTTGGCTTGCACAAAACACTGTCCCATGGCTTATACACAATGCGACTAAAACACAGGACAATACTGTACGCATAATTGCTGGTGGTGGTTAGCAAGGTTCCCCCTTCACTGTAAAGCACCTTAGGTGCCTTGAAATGCTACATAAACACAGTGTGTTGTTGTTTAGACAAGCAGATACGCTTGGCCTCCTTACAGGGATGGATCGGGTGGATGTGCTTCTGTTGATTTGTTTACATTCTAATTTAAACCTGCTTCTGAGTTTCCCTTCAACTAAACCAACCAAAATATAGTTTCAGAAGCTTGACATTCAGCCACAAAGGAGGACGCTCTGTGCCTCTGTCTAGAGTCCAAATTAGATTTCTGGCTGTTGGCCTGAGTTTTTATTCAATACGTAGCGCAGGGAGGAAAAAAAAGAAAAAAAGAAAAAAAAAACAAGGTCGTAAACATTTAGTTTAATAGCTTGTTAATGGACCAGTGGCGACATGTTAAAAGCATCCTAATCGCTCCACTGACCATAGCTTTTTGTTGTTGTTGTTTATATGTTTGTTTTAGTGTGCATTTTTAATTAGGCAAAGGGCCTGAGCAGCTATGAGTGGAGTGGTCTGGAGAAACGTCTGGCTGAGCTGATGTTAAAGGGCATCCGAGAACTACAGTAGCTGACCACAGACCAGATCTGACCTCAATTCCATCCTCTCGGAGCCAGAAGCAGGATGAAAGTAAACGATGGTGCAACGATGTCTGTGTACCTTCTGGTATTTACTCCTACTTTTGCACCTCCTGGTATTTACAAATTCACTATCATAGCGATGGCCGCCGAAATGAATGAAAACGATAATCAAAATGGCCAAGCTCTTCAATTCTGTGTGACTAACGACAGAGCTATCAATGGGGTGGAGTTGTGATCGGGGTAGGGTTGTAATTAAGGTGGGATTGAGCTTAGGGTCCACATTATAGTAGGGTTGAGATTATGATCCACATTATGGAAAGGTTGTGATTAGGGTGGGGTTGAGATAATGAGCCACATTATGGTAGGGTTGCGATCAGGGAATCCGAATTGGGGTGGGCTTGTGTTCGGGGTCCAAATTGGGATGGGGATGTGAATTAGAGTACACATAAGGGTAGGGTTGCGATCAGAGAGCATATTAAGGTGGGGTTGCGATTGGAGAGCGCATTATGGTGGGGTTGCGATTGGCCCCCACATGTGTATTACCGCAATCCTGCATCCGCCCCACCACCTCCCCTCAGACAAGAAAAAAGTTCTACAACTTTCTCACGTTTTAAACTGTGTGGCACTGTCTAGGATCAGTGTACACTGTGCCAACAGAAGCTGACAACCCTCCTCTCCGGAACCCATTGCATAACCGCCACTGTGGCTGACTCTGAGCCAGCGTGTGGGCTGCTCGTCTCCGGGAAGCGAGAGTCCCCACAGCAGGAGGGGACCGTCTCGTACCTGCGTGAGTCAGGGGATGCACCGCACTCCTCGCTGAACCGAGAGAGAAGAGAAAGAGGGAGAAAAGGAGAGGAGAGGGGGAAGAGGAGAGGAGAGGAGGGGAAGGGAGGGGAGGGGAGAGGACAGGACAGGAGAGGAAAGGATAGGAGAGGGGGAAGAATGGAGGTGGAGATGGGGTGGGGAGGACGGATGACAGAGGAGGGACATTCTGGTCACATCCCTGAGCGACAGATGCAGAGAGGAGGGGAGGGGAGAAGAAAAAAAAACCCTGAATGGGAAGAGTGATGAGAAACTGAACGGAAAAGATGACAGCGGAGAGAATGACTATGGATGAGAACGCTTTCAGGTGCTCAATGTGACTCCTAAAAGAGAGCGAATGAAGTTCCCTCACAGGAAATATCTTGACTTACTTGAGTTACTGCTCGGCATAAAGTAAGATGCCAACATAGACCAACAGAATTGGTAAGCTTCAATCAGTGCTAAAACAGACATATTGTGAGTGGGCTCTGGAGATTTCAGTTCAGGACACATTAAATCAGAACTGAGCGACTATGGCAAAGACATCTTCCTAATGTCACAGTTTGTCAAGCTGGCACTGCTTTGTATCAAGGTCTGTTGGAGAAGCGACAGACCCACACCTCCAGTACAGTCTTGTCAGCGGGCTACACAATTGTTTAAAAGCTAGTGAACCACAGAACTAGCCCGGGTGTCCGTCCAGCACCTCCGCGCGTGACCAGCAGATGGCAGTGTGCGCGCAGGCGTATTGCGTGTCACTAAAGTGCACTTTTGCCTGGTCTACCCCGCAGGGAGAGCAGCGATACGCTGGCACGATAGCGGCAGGCACTGACGTGCTTCCTCACCTCCGAGCCCCCCTCGGCTTGCTCTTGGGGAAAGACAGAGGCAGCGGCTCTGACGTGCAGTAGAAAAACAAAGACTCCTAGTCTCCGTTTCACGCAGATAAAAGGGCACTTTCGGCCCGTCGGAAGGCCAAACAAACATCTTCTCGTCAGGTCTGACAGTGAAGACACTGTGATGCTGAATGTGGTGTAGCTGCTTGAGCCGTCAGGTTCACATTGCAGAGGATGTGCTTCAGAGACTATGCTTTATTTTGCCACTCTGGATGTCTCACTAATAAATAGGCCCTAAACTGAAGACAAACACTTCTGTCTCCTTCCACTTTACTAAGAGAGCAGCACAATAACTGGCTGTGAGGAACTGGCCACCATCACTCTCAGGCTTGGTCATGGGGCCCTTCTCATTTGTCTTTTTATCTACTGTGTCCTCCCTTCCTGTAGCTTTATCAATCTGTGTGAGTGCCCATGGTATCATTATTACAAATATACCAGCAAGCCACTTAGGGAAGTGATTTGGAGTAGAATTGTTGACTGGCATACTTTAATATTTTCCAAATAGTCTCGAGAAAATGCAATTTCAGTTAAATGAATCCTTTTACAATGCCCTCCACAATTCAAACTTAAATCCCCGATTTCCTCTACAATCCAGGACTAATGTAGCCTGGGAATACCCATATGAACCTTTCGCAAATTTAGACATGCTCTGCATGCTCTGTCCATCTGGCCAAGAGACCATTGAAGGCTATTTTCAATGTCCCTACAACACAGGCACACAAATACAATCGCTAATCCGCCATGGACGTGTAGTTCTATAGAAATGAGAAAACAACCGCATTTAAAACCTTTGTTACGAGACTGCTACATTTCTGAAACGATTTGGTTTTTGGACGAGTTTAATGCACCGATTTCACTGCTAGTTACGCCCCTGCTGTAATTGAGAAGGTTTAGCGTGCTAACCAGGCCAATGGAGATCATCAGGACGAGTACGGTGGAGGATGGGGTCTAGGATGGAGAGGAATGCCTAGCCTCTGCGTCTGCTCTGGCACGGGTCATCATCAGTCATGCTGGGGTGCAGGAGGTCAGCCCAGGGCTCTCTGCACATCCAGGCCCATGGTCTAGCTGTCCTTGAAACTGCCAGAATGAGAAACAAGATGGAGGACGTCAGAGAGCCGGCATCAGAGGAAGGAGAGGTGTGTGTGTGTGTGTGTGTGTGTGTGTGTGTAAGTGTGCGTGTGAGTGAGGAGGTAATTGGTTGGAGATGGAGGAGTGGCAGACAGCTGAGACCATTTATCTGTGTGTGTGTGTGTGTGTGTGTGTGTGTGTTGTGAGAAGTGGGTCAAAGGTAAAACAGGTTACAAAGCAAAGTGTGCTACCATCACTCACCCAAACATCCCTCTCCCTTGCACTTCTGTGTACACAACGCTGAGTGTACAGTACATCCATTTTAGATATTTCTGTGTGTGTGTGTGTGTGTGTGTGTGTGTGTGTGTGTGTGTGTGCATGTGTCCGATAAAGACAAAGCAGGACACAGAGGGGTGTCCGTTACGCGTGTACAGATTATGCTGCATTGTTTGTCATTTAATTATCACTATATGTGGACGGATATTGTGCTTTTTTTCTAGAGCATAGACAGCGATGAATAAATCACGATCTCTTCTTAATATGATCTGGGTGATCACCGTGTCACAATCAAACCCACAATCTGGTTACTGTAATTGTATTTATCTTCCCGAGATAGCCATCTGTCTATCTGCCTCTCTCTCCCGCTCATACACACACACAAACACAAACACACACACTCACACACACATCAGATGTGCCACTGCAAGAGCCACTATGTCACACTGTGTGTGATAAATCAGGGAGTGTTAACTGAATTTCTGTCTGCCCTTAGGAACAGGTGTCTGTGGCACGCGCACACGCACGCAGACACACACGCACGCAGACACACACACACACACACACACACACACACACACACACACACACACACACTAAATTGATTGCAGCCTTCCCAGTGGCATACAGTTTATCTGCAGTGCAATAGAGGGGAGAATATGAAGCAGAATCCCTGGTTGGGGTGGGGAAGAGCAGGCATGTTTTCGGCTACTGGCCACCTCATTCCTCACATCCACACTCACGCTCACACACTATCCATTAACATAAAGGCCGCCTGGAAAGTTTTTACTTGGATTTACTGAGGTGTCTATAATATTAAACAGGAGTACATTTCCCTAAAGTGTTATGGGGCAAAGAGAGGGGATGAGTGAGACAGAGAGAAAGAGAAAGAGAGAGAGAGAAAGAGAAAGAGAGAGAGAGAGAGAGAGAGAGAGAGAGAGAGAGAGAAAGAGACATCTATTGATTGCCGTCAACAGTGGTAAACGTAGCCCACATATGAGTTAAATGGCAGCGCTCCTTTCCAGCTGGTTGTGCTGCTGTACACAGGAGTCTTTAAGGCCACTCGTATATAGGCCACCCATGGACACTGTTCCTCTGAGTCGCCACTTTCAGATGCACTATCTGCACACTCAAGACTCACTTGACAACAAAACCTCTCTCTCTCTTTCACTCCCTCCCTCTATCTCTCATTCACTCTCTCACTTCCTCCGTCCCTCTGTCTGTCTCTCTCTTTCACTCCTCCCTCCCTCCATTTCTCATTCACTCACTCACTTCCTCCCTCTCTCTCTCTCTCTCTTTCACTCCCCCCTCTCACTCCTTCCTTCCCTTGCTCCCTCCATCTCATTCACTCACTCTCTCTCCCTCTCTCTCTCCTCCCTCCCGGTCTCTCGCTCGCTCGCTATTCTCGGGTGAACTGATAGCGCTGTTTGAGGGAACAACATCTGTCTCCGTCCTTGACAGATCAGGAGCAGGAGCCTGGAGGGCGGGAACCCAAATATCGCCACCAGATGAGATGGGAATCGATGCAGGAAGCCACTCCGTTGCCAGGGGGCCCGGCCGGGCAGGCAGGCAGGCAGGCAAGGCAGGCAAGGTCACCAGCTACATCACATCGTGTTTTAGTGCTCCACCAAAAGATAACCTCCAGCACAAGAGGATATCCCGACACACACACACACACACACACACGAGACATGGGCGCATACACACACACACACACACACTCAAACCCCTCTCATTCAGCTGAGTCATAATAGGGTTCCAAGCTGCCTTTCACATTTTTATTTCGTTTTTTTTTTTTTTTTATCATTAATCAATAATAAAAAAGAAAACGATGCAGTAGGTTACAAGGCCAGCCCAGTCAGGTTTATTTGCCTGCTCCTATGAATATTCAAATACATATCAAAACCTTATCATATCTCCATGAATGAGACCACATTTTTTTTTTATTTCACTATAAATTGATATTTTTAATTGAAAACGGTCATACAAATTTCTTATTCAAAAGTCTGATCAAAGAAATGGCTAGACGTCTAAAGCGTTAGATACGGTGAAACCATTTAGCCCACCTGATGTGTTTTGGTCAGGGATCATGCAACTAAATTTACGCATACACACCCACTGAGAGAGAAGTAGCCACACACGAGGCCTTGCTCTCGCCCTCATCAAACATTCTGCCTATCTGCAAATCAATATGCCAGGAAACAGAGTGGATTACTTCACTAACCTACACAACACATGATGGAGATCTACAGTATCACTCCACACACACACACAGACACACACACACACACACACACAGTCTATGACCTCTAACTACTACACAGCCTGCTCCATGTCAGACACTTGAAGCATCTCTCTTGGTTACAGTCAAGCGCTGGCGTAATGAACTGTGCCTCGTTACGGTCGGGGTGGCTTAATGAAGTCCTTCCTGGGTGAGCTCATCGGAGACGGACGGACGGGCGATTGGGCGACCGGGTGGGGGGGGTGGCGGCAGTGACTCAGCACAGATGGGGGAGCCGCCAGCAGACTCAGGCTGCCCCAGGAACCGTGTGTGTGTGTGTGTGTGTGTGTGTGTGTGTGTGTGTGTGTGTGTGTGTGTGTATGGGGGGGTGGGGGGTGGAGGACACAGGCTCCAGATGGGGGGATGACAGAGGGATGGATAGAGGAGATGGAAGGACAGAGGGAATGGGCAGATAGAGGGACAGAGAGAATGTAAGAATGATGGAGGGGTGGAAGGATAGAGAGAATGAAGGAACGACAGAGGGGTAGAAAGATGAAGAGATACTTACAGTAGATTGTAGGGATGACAGGTAAAAGGATAGAGAACATAAGGATGACAGAGGGATGGATGGATGGAGGGATGAAGGGAATAGGAGGTGGAGGGGAGAGGGGGCTCTGGGGGGTCAGTGGAGAAGAGAGTTTTCTCCCAATCATCCGTCTCAAGTCTTTTGTCTCTGCGGGGTGGATCTGCTCTCGTCACCCCCACTATCCACCTTGTCCACCAAACAAGAAATCCGTCCAGTTTTCACCTTCTGTTCATTCTGTTTACATTATGAGTTATTGGAGTTTCAGCAGCCTAACGGTGCTTCACCTTATATTTCTTCGTGAAAATGTTGCACTCAAAAATGGATATTATAATATATGACTGACAGAAAAATATAAAAGTTTGCTTTTACATTACTTAGGACATGCCAAGCAGGGGATACTGTCTACCGCCACATTAAAAACAATACGATGCATTTTCAGCCGAAAATAGAAAACCGCATTTGTGAATACTGAGGTGTCATGGCGACACCCATTGTTGACTGGAGAATACGGTGGATTGATGCATTATGGTTATGATCTACTGTAGGTCTAGCTTTCGGGATATTTCTGCACTGATGAGAGTTGGCAAACACACAGTAGCTGTCCTTGTCCTTACATGTCCTTGTCATCATGTCCTCTAACCCCAGGTGCGTTCAAATGTGGCAAACAGTGCCGAACGTTCGTGGTGAATATGTTTTCTTTGAACAGTTACATTTGAACGATTTGGTGTTAATATTCCATTCTAACAGTAATTGCATTGTTTGCGTTCGTCAAACTCACGTCCAGATCCATTGTATGTTCGCGGCGCACCACCTCCTCAGACTGTTTGCAATAGTTAGCAAACGTTCGCCAAAAACTCAAGGATGACCCTATGGATGGGCGTGGGCATACCTGCTTTGAGGCATTTGGGCTTGTATGGGAAGATTGTGAGGATGTGTGTGTGTGTGTGTGTGTGTGTGTGTGTGTAAGGGGAGGGGGTAGATTTATGAAAGGGGACTTGCAATACTGCTTATCTGACTGTCTGTGAAACTCTGTGTGTGTGTGTGTGTATGTGTGTGTGTGTGTGTGTGTGTGTGTGTGTGTGTGTGTGTGTGTGTGTGTGTGTGTGTGTGTGTGTGTGTGTGTGTGTATGTGTGTCTGTATGTGTGTGTGTCCAGTGGTTGGAAAGGGCTCCGAAGTGAGACCATAACAAGCTTATTAAACACATGCAATGCTTCAGGGGTCACAGCTGCCAGAGTGCAAGCCTGAAGGAATTCTCTTCCACACTCAGACGCACAAACACACACACACACACACACACACACATTTACATGTCTAATTTCCCCCTCTATTCTGTGCCCTCCATCATGCGGTAACTGTGAGGCTGGCTGCTCCGTCGAGCTTGCTAATTCCCCTCACTGCCTGTACTGAACTACATGCTGTAAAAGATGCTGTGAGCGATCATTTTTTTGGAATGCCTAAGTGGCTATTGCTTTACGTTACGGTTACGCTTCCGTTAATTAACATTATTCCACTGCTCGGTTGAGTTCCCCATTGTCCTGCGTTCTATAAGGGTGTGTATTAACTTTAGATATACGCACGGCTATGAAGTAGTTCCATTGTTTTTGACCTTATCGCAGTGAATATTAATTCGCCAAACTCGCTTGTGAAGTTTAATTGCACTGTCACGTTACATGCAAGCTGTAAAATACAGACGTTCAGATCATAGTAACGTTTAGCATATGACAGAGGTGTCATTTAGCTAGTTAGGTGGCAGTAGGCTAAGAAAAATAGCAATCTTTCAAAGTTAACGTTCATCAGAATCTTGGAATATGCCAGCTTGACAACGGGAGATTAGAACTAACGACTGGCTTTTGGCCATAGCAACCATCCATTTAGAACTAGTAACCGCAGTTTGAGAAATTAGTTGAAATGTGTCTGGGAAAAGTAGTTCTACAAACAATACAGTTCTAGCGATTAAAACATTTAAATTAGCACCGGAAACGAACACAACGCAATGGCAACAGTGGAATAAGCGGGATAATGGACTTCACGCCGTGCGGTTATTCAAAGTTAATGCACTTTTCTAGACGGAACGTCCCTCCGCTTCGCGTCGGGCCGTATCACCGTCTAGAACGTGCATTAACTTTGAATAACCGCACGGCGTGTCGTCCATTATCCCGTACTTAGCTGACACGTTAGTTAACTTTAACAACCCACGAAGCGCAGAATTAATAAAAGTCCGGTGGTGTTAGATTCTAAAATTAATGCAGTGTTTATTGTTAAGTAATAAATTATATGTAACATTCAGGATGTCTAACCCGGGAACTGGGGAAGCATGAGCAAGTCATGAATTTCAGCATTAACAAGTAGTCTGCAACATAATTTGCAGATTATGTATTTTTCTGCTTTCGCAAATGGTAACAATTCCATAATCCGGGAAATAGCTCCAGTGGGGATCCTATGGTGACCAAGCCTGGCAGACGTCTGGTAAGAAATACACTTACATTTGACTCAGTAAGTGTCATGTAAGTGTCACTGAACTGTGTGGAATGGACGAAGCTAATTCCATTTCGCACAACAAGATTTACGCCACTATGGCAGCGCTATTATTGTAAATGCTTTAACCTTATGAACGTACATATCGTACGCGATACTAGGGAGCAAGTAAACAGGACATATAGTGTGCGAGTCCAATTACTACAATTAACACTGCATGATGTATGCCTAACTAATGTATGCAGTGCAAATGATACGCCTCATCTAATTAGCCTATAGTGTCTGTGGAGGTGAGGGGTTTGAAGCAGCTGTGGAAAGGAAGTGAAATATAGCGTACTGTAAGTGTATGAGATGGGATGAAATTGTGTGTGTGTGTGTGTGTGTGTGTGTGTGACTCCTAAATAAAGAGGCCCAGGAGCAGAGGTCCTCCCAATTGTAACAAGAGTGCCATCACTACGGTCGAGTGAGCGCATGCTGACTGCCATACCTACGAGCCTTGCTCTTTGCCGTTCCGTTCAAGTTGCAGGTACGATTCCCCAGAGACCCCAGTATCAAGTACTTTCCCCACTTGTTACGTACAGTATATAGTCAGTGGGATGTGGGATGGTGGAATGGTATGCCGTGAGACCATCGCTTCCATCCCCATTGTGTGAGCTGTATTAGAGATGGGACAGGTTGCCCTCATGTGTGGAGAGTAGTACCCTGGGGTAGAAGGGTGGCTGGCAGAGCCATTAACGGACTTTATAGAGAAAATCCCGCACACTGTCTATTACGCATGCCAAACATTTATTCACAATGTTTAGGTCATGTAGACCTTCCTCAGGTGAATTTCACCTGGAAATTCGGAAAAAACGGCAGTGTGCGGGATTCTCTCTATAAAGTATCACTGGTAACCTGTACCTTATCCAACGCACCTGTCCCCCACAAAGAGGTGTGCAAAAGCGCTTTTCAACTAATAGAGCCAAAACGGACACCTATATGAGTGCCGGAAGCCAATGACCAAATTACGTACAGTACATATTCTAATCTGGTGGGACTTTTATCATAAAGTTCTTACTGTGCAGATCTTTACTCACGTTCATCAAAGTCATTTTGAGTCCAGCGCCTACTGTAACCTTTGGGATGTCCGTACCTCTTGCACAAGTTCAGACTTTTATCATAGCCATCCGAGCTGTGCACAGACCCTCTATATCCTTAAGGCGATCAGAGAACACCAGAAGAGCCAACCTTCAGTGACGGGAAGAGCTGAAAGCCGGATGGACTGGATGCGTCTTCAGGATCTGATGCACAGTACTGCAGGTGAACAGGCTATTCCTGACAACTGCATACTGATTACGGCTTTATACATCTGGAATTTAAAAAGGTTCAGTGGAAACAAACTTTGGGAGTAAACTATGGCTCCGTTCGAATCGGAAGGCAGCTGCCTACTGCCTCCCTCCCTAAATAGAGAGCTCTCTAACTAGACATGACTTTGGTTTAAACGCGTCGTTTAAAAATGAGCGTAGCACTCTAGGATCTTTGGTTAACACTACGGTATGATGTTAGCAAAAGCCTGACGTTAAACTAAATTAGCCTACGTAAGCTAGCAGGCTAACGGTATAAAATAGTTTCACTGACAGCTAATATCTCAGACCAGGCGTTATTAGTGGGTACAACAATGGTATAACCAGGTAGTAAATCGTTTATTTTCAATCTACTTTCCACAAATCCAAGCTGAATAACATCACACAAATGGCATTTCAACAGACTCGGCAGTCATTTACCGATATCGGCAGCCATGTTTGTTTTGTTTTCACCGAGATTCAGACGTGGACGCAAAGGATTGTGGGTAGAAGGGAACTTGTAGTGTACATCGATGCTGCCTTCAAAATTGACCGTTATTCAGGAATTCTAAGATATCTTAGAAGGCAGCGAAAATAGTTTTTTCGGTTTCGAACGGCCTTCGCTGCCTTGCTCTCTAGTTAGATATCTTAGAAGGCAGCAGTTTTACCCGATTCGAACGGAGCCTATGTGTGGTATGTGAAGATTGTTGGAGTTCATCCAAGTTTTTTTTTTTCCTTATCTGGGAAACTGAAAGACAATTTATCATACAAGATAACTGTAATATCAGTGCATCATACACCCTCAGACCTGTTCAGAATGAGAAAATTACCATATGTAGAACTGAAAACAAATAAACACCTGTGACAATCTTCATTTTGACTATAATGGTTTCATCTTTCAGAGGAGAAAGTAGCGAGAGACACGATAAAGAAATGAAACCATAAACCGGTGCACTGGGTATAATTAAACAGACCTGCCGTTTTTTTTGCCCCAGCGGAGAATCGACCCATTTTAACTAAAAGTGCCCGGCTGCCTCCGTCAGAGCTTTCCCTGGGCCTCTTACAGGCCTCTCATCCTCAGCTCTTTATCGCTCTGCTATCGTCTGGACGCACTATCCTCAGCTGCTGCTGCTGCTGCTGGGGCAGTAACATGATCAGGCCATCTGAGGCTAGCCTGCAGAGAGAGAGGGAGAGAAAAGGAGAGAGAGAGAGAGGGGAGAGAGAGAGAGAAAGATAGAGAGCTGGAGAGAGAGAGAGAGAGGAGAAAAGGAGT
>NC_084994.1:39575795-39598295 GCF_963854185.1 Sardina pilchardus
TGCAGCCACTAACCTGCACGATATATGGGCTCGCCGAGAGAGAGAGAGGAGGGGGAAATAAACGAGGCAATGAACTCATTCTAACCCCACCACCACCACCCTCCACTCCTCCGCTCCTCCTCCACCTCCACTCCTCCTCTGCTGCCTCCTCCTCTCATCCTCATCCCTCCATCCCGCAGCCCTGCGAGCGAGCGCGGCGCTTGTTTTATTTGTGTAATATGTGTGTTGGCCTTGGTCCAGCGGCTCGTGCACGGGCCGTAACGGGATTATGAGCGCCGTCCGGATCTTATCGACGAGAAACCTCCACCTCTGAGGGTGTTTGGATGAAGTATGTATGCGTGCGTGCGTGCCTGTGTGTGCCTGTGTGTGCCTGTGTGTGTGTGTGTGTGTGTGTGTGCACAGATTTATGAAGTGCTGAGACAGATGGGAGCTATGGACCACACACACAGGCACATACATACATACAAACAAACACACACACACACACACCTGTGCCCATAAAAACAATGTGAATACAACTCTCACAGGTATCCTTGTTCAAACTCGAAATATGGGCACACACTGCCCACATGTGTGTACACAAACTCTCTCTCTCTCACATACACTCACACACCCCCATAAAAACAAATACTCACATCTGAAATCATAAAATCCTCACAGGTATCCTTGCAAATCCAAATACGCAATTGTGTGCATACAGTACACAGCCCAACATGCAGATGACACACACGCTCTCACACACACACACACACACACACACACACACACACACACACACACACACACACACACACACACACACACACACACACACACACACACACACACACACACACACACACACACACACACACACACACACACACAGGTGATGAAGGTGCGTCAACAGCCAGCAACAGGCAGCTTAACCGAGCGGCGGCTTAACCAGATCAATGGGCGCTTGGCCTCCACACCGGGACGGACAGGCGTGCAGAATGGATCGGAGCTGGAATGGAGGGCCCGGTAGCGGCGGCGGCGGCGGTGCTCTATGGGAAAATGAACCGAATGAATCAGGCCGGCTGGGAGGCCTGTCATATTAATATGCCAGCCTTGTGCCGCAATTGACATGAGGAATTACACAGGCTATTGTGGAACAGGAATAAATGGAAAACCCATGCCGTGTGTGTGTGGGGGTGGGGGTGTATATGTGTGGTGTGTGTGTGCGTACATGCGTGTGTGTGTGTGTGTGTGTGTGTGTGTGTGTGTGTGTGTGTGTGTGTGTCTGGAGGGCAGTGAGTAAGAGGCATGCAGATGTATAGGACACATGCATGAGAACACATCTCTACATACCTACGTTTGAATGCATCTCATATACATGTATGCAGTCATGCAAATATGACCTTGCATGTCTGCCTCTGAGTGTGTGTGTGTGTGTGTGTGTGTGAGGGGGGGGGTGTATCCATGCACATGCCTGCGTTGCGTATACGTGTGCATTTACGCCACACATGCATATCTGTCAGTGTATGTAGCCACGCTCGGTCCAAACATAGCCTCGTGTTGTGTCAGTTCTGGTCGAGACTCGCCGGTTGTCCACCGATCCACCTCGCACGTCAGACATTTTACGGGCCGCCGAGGTTGAGAGGAGCTGACGTTTTTAAGCCCCCCCCCCCCCCGCCGCGTCGAGAGAGTAAGAGGAAGCGGTCGCCCGCTCTACTCCCCGGACGCGGCTCGGCGGCGGCAAACTCAGGAAGCGCCCAGTCTGTCAGCTCCGATTGCCCGCGTCCCACGGGCGACGAGCTCTCCGCCAGGCGGTTAGATGTTGAGAGGTGGAGGGAGGTCGGCCCCGAGGACAGGAGATCAGACCATACAGCAGGAATTTATTTTCTCTCACTCTCAAACTAAACTCTTTCTCTCTCTCCTTTTCTCCCTCTCGCTCCCTCTCTCTCTAACTTTGAATAAGTACAGCATTTCCATTGGAAACTGCTGAGTGGCACATACAGTAGAGAGGCGATGGCATCGCTGGGTTTTGTTGGGAACACTGTTTTTCAGGAGTAACTGCTGAGGACAAGTCACACACACACACACACACACACACACACACACACACACACACACACACACACACACACACACACACACGTCTGATTATTGCACTGTACATCCTTCTGTTGCTTGAGCGAATAAAAATGAAATTCCTCCTCAACAGTCCAGATTCCTGTGATTATTCAGCGATGCTGCAGTCGTTTGGGGGGGGGGGGGGGGGGGGCAGCTGAAACCGGCCCATTATGGGGGGTGATGCAATAACGGGGCGTACTGCTGCCTCTGTTATGCTCACATTATTCATCAGAATTAGAAACAATCAGCACACTTCTGCTGAGTGGCCTTTTCTCTCTCTCTTTCTCTTTCTCCCTCTTTTTCTTTCTCTCTATCTCTCTCTCTCTGGCAAAGTGGCAGAGAGGGGGCAGTGAGAAGTGGGCTTGTGGATTAATCTCAAATTTGACTGGACTGGTGTTTTGTTTCGTTATTATCATTTATTTCATTTTTTTGGCCTGCTCGGTGGCATACCAACCAGGTGTTACCAGTCTGTGTCATACAGTAAATGCAAACATCATGTACAGGATAGCAGGACTGCGTTAACCGTTGCTATAGCATTTACAGTCGAGTTACTGTATGTCAAACGCAGAGACGCTTTTCTTTTCTGATGATTCAGATCTCACACTACTTGTGGGCATAAAAACAATTTGATTGGTTGATCGCCATAAAGTATCTGACCATTCATCAAAATGTTCTGAGGGCTTTAAAGCTGTTAGGATTTGAATTCATCAGCTTTAAATGCTATCAGGCAACAAGCTAACACTGACAGAAAAACACGACCCTTACATGTAATTCCTCCACAAAATGTGACTCTTTCCTCTGAGGTCCCCTTGTAGCTTTAGAATAAGTAATCAATATTCAAGACTGACTATCCTCAGATTGACTCTAAAATGTCCTACATTTTGTAGTATCCTCTGCTGTGTGGTGTGTGTGTGTGTGTGTGTGTGTGTGTGTGTGTGTGTGTTTCACGCATGCGTGTTTGTGTGTGTGCATGTTTGTGTATGCGTGCGTGTGTGTGTGTGTGTGTGTGTGTTTGTGTGTGTGTGTGTGTGTGTGTGCGTATGTGTGTGCGTGTGTGTGCGTGAGTATGTGTGTGTGTGTGTGTGCGTGCGTGAGTATGTGTGTGTGCACGCCCCTGCATGTGTGTGTGTAGCTTCATCGGTCCGATAATTGGGTTTGTTAATTGCCCTGACGCTATGCAAAATAAATCACAACGGTGTTAAAAGGAGGGGGAGCAGCCTCTGGAGAAATGCAATTTCCGGTATGACCATTAGACATGAGGCACGCCAGTCTCATTTTGCCAACGTCATGGAAACTGCTGATCAAAGTGCCTGAATCTTGCATCTCCAGTCACATTTTAGGTTCTATTTCCATGTAAAATGTTTGTGTGCATTTACATGTCGTTGTCGCTCAGCTCAGTAAAGCAGGGTAAAGCACCAAGATCAACACAACAAGTTCGCAGGCAGTGGCCAGAAAAGTTGTGGGTTCAATTCCCAACTGTCACCATTGTGCCCTTGAGCAGGGCACTTAACTTTGAGATGCTCTGGGGATATTGGCCCTTGTAAGAACTAAGTCGCTCTGTATAAAAGCGTCAGCCAAATGAAAAGCCAAAGTAGTGTATGAGTGTACATTGCACTCTCCGTCTTAGCTGCTTGCCCTCATCGTTAAGAAAAAAAAGGACACCAAAATTGTTTCAAAAGTGGGTTTCGGACCGACATAAATGGACCTGAAAAGATGAAACGAACCACGAGCAAAAGGAGCTCGGCTCATTAGGAATATAAACCAATTAAACGTGTCGCGCAGTCCTGTGTTCTCACGACCTTTTCCGTTCGCCAGCGCTGTCTTCGCTCCAGCTCTGGTCTACCTACCCCCCCCCCCCCCCCCTCTAAAAAGGGCAGCGCAGCCTGGAGAGCAGCATCCATCAGCGCAAAAGGGTAAAGTCGCCCCGTAATGCGGGCACATGCATAATGTGACACTCGTAGTTCTGAAGAAGTAAGAAGTCCACCCCCCCACACACACACACACATACTGTACACACACACACATACACACACACACACACTCTGTCTTCTCTCTTTGCATTCACTCAGAGGTATAAAAAGCGCAGTGAACAGGTATGCATTCAGTGGATTCAAACGAGAGTCAATCATAGGATGTCTGTCGTTTTCCTGCGACCAATGGTAGAAGACAATGACGTTTCATCATTTTATTTCTAAAAAAAAAACAAGAAAAGTACGAGCGCTAGGAGTGGCTCCATCCATACTTCGCTTCGTAGCCCCAAAACGTTGCACGCAGAGAGCGTGCGCAAGGAGGAGCAACGGTCGATAGGGTAGACAGGACTCAAAGAGTCAGTCAGTCAGTCCTTGCACGTCAGTCATTATCTGTGACCTCTGCAAACATCATTGCTTCGGTGGGAGTGCATCTGGGTAATAATGGCACGCGTGGCTCGAGGCTAAAGCCTGATTAGGTCGAAACGGCCCTGCCTGCTCGGACACAAAGGGCAGCAGAAGTGAGTCACGGCTCGCGCCAGTCCAGACCGGTCCACTCACAACAACAGGGCTTTGTTTGTCAGAGACACTCACGACGCCAACACCACTACTGGCCATTTGGATTCACCAGACTGGAGGGTGGGGGGGGGTGGGGCTCTCACTGTCCTTGACATATCACACAGGCATAAAAACACAATGACGTTTTGCTAAAAAAAATACATAACAGTAGTATGATTTTGAAAACAAACATCTGTAAATAAACACTGGAAACTATGTTGTGTTCTGTGTGTGTGTATATCTGTGAGTGTATTATATATAGATAGATGTGTGTGTGTGTGTGTGTGTGTGTGTGTGTGTGTGTGTGTGTGTGTGTGTGTGTGTGTGTGTGTGTGTGTGTGTGTGTGTGTGTGTGTGTGTGTGTGTGTGTAAAATTGGCCCCGTGTTTGTACTGACATGCATTGTGTTACATTTCCCCACTCAAAATGTAATGCACTTACCGCAATCACATTAACCCTACACCACAAACCGACACTGTAATTGCATTCAGAGTACAGGCAATTCATCAACTGCTCAGCACTCTGTCAATAGTGTGTGTGTGTGTGTGTGTGTGTGTGTGTGTGCGTGTGTGTGTGTGTGTGTGTGTGTGTAGGTGTCTCTGTGTGTCTGTGTCTGTGTGTGTGCATGTGTGTGTGTGTGTGCGTGTGTGTGGTCTGCTTAGCATTCTGCTTACATTACTACACATGTTTGTAACTTGACAGTGCAGATGAGGACACCTGACTAGATAGGTTGACAATCTCTCTTTGCATCCCTCCCTCCCATCTTCCTCCCTCTCCTTCTCTGTCTTTTCTCCTTTTCCCTCTATCTCTCTTCTCCTTCTCCCTCTATCTCTCTTCTCCTTCCTTCACTCTCCTCAATCTCTCTCTCCCTCCATAAATCTTCCCTCCCTCCTTCTCTGCTAACTCTATCCTCCTCTCTCTCTCTCTCTCCTTACCCCTCCCTCTCTCTTCATCCCTCTCTCCCTCCCTCTCTCCCTCTCTCTCTCTCTCTCTGTCTCCCTCTCTCCTGTTCATGTGTGCCTGAATCACAGGTGACTGTTTGCAATCAGGCATCTCTTCCCAGCCCATCTCTCTGCCAGCCCGTCTCCCAGGTGTAATGAGAGGTGAGTGCTGACCTCTGCAGGTGCGGAGTGGAGCGGAGCCAAGGTCGCCGGGAGTCAGGTGTCATGGGGGGGGGGGCCTGATGCCCAGAGACAGGCACCTGGACGGCCGCCTGGTCCTGCTGGCTGGCTGGCTGGCTCGCCAAGCGCTGGGAATGCTGCTGCTGCATGTGCCAGGACGTCATCCTCTTCCTCCTCCTCCTCTTCCTCCTCCTCCTCCTCCACCTCCTCTGCTGTCACTGGAAGGACAAGGACACATTCTGACCCCCCCGCCCCCCTCTTCTCTCTGGGGGAAGCTCATCAGAATGGGCCTCATCAGAATGTGGAATGGGCCGCATCAGAATGTGGAATGCGCCACATCAGCGCCACAGGGATATAGGTGGATGGATGGGCAGGAGCACAGGTGAGCTTCAGGTGTGGACCTGAGAGTCTATGATGGGAGGCTCACTCAAGGCAGAGGAGGGGGGTTCTGGAGGCAGCAATGGGGAGAGTTTAGTTAATGGATCCAAATGAACCTCAGGAGGCAAAAATGCTATACGCTCACTACGCGACACCAGTTGACATATCACTTTGTTTTTAAAAACATTCGTCGGTTCTATCGGTCATTTTGTGAATAAACGTGGTGAAGGAATGCACTTCTAAACAGAGGTGCTGGCTAAAAAGAAAAAATAATAGATATTAAAAAATATAATAAAATTAAAAAATTGTAGCCACACCCTCTTAAATCTTTTTGACTATTACTTGTGTCCGACGTAACAGCCATCCACAGGCTTGATCTGACCTTCATCTATTGGTCGTACAGTATATTTGGCCATACTGTACATTGTTCCCCTCCACACCGTAGCACGCCTTCCCTTCCCTCCCTATAGTCGTGCTGCAGGGCTGGGCCTGAGGTAGCGAGCGGTCCGCGGTAGTACAGTATAGCTGCGAGCGAGACGGCCTTTTCATGGAGACATCAACATCGCCTCTCAATTCCAGCTGCCGATATATGGAAATGTGAAGGCAGCTCTCCCGTAAAGCGTAAGGTCATATGGAAATGGCGGCGCCATAAAATGATTCATCATTTTTATTGTAAACCCCCGCTGCTGACTAGACTGAAAAGATCCCCGAGCCTGAAGTTTGGGAATGAGGGAGGCATGGCAGTCTTTTTCCCTCCTTTTTACTATTCACCTGCTGTGTCATTATGCTCGGGTGTAAATGTTACTTGACTATTGATCATGTAGACAAGTACAAGGCACGTACTCTGACTGCAAGATAAGGCCAAGCGTCTCACGGCCCCACATCATGGTCTAGGTAACAACATGCCTTTTCTGGTGCTACTGGCTTGAGTCATCTGAATAGGTTCACATATTTACATTTAGCCCGACGGTACAACCGGTCTTTGGTATTATTTGCCCTCAATGGTGCCTTCCAGGCAGCGCTGCCTTCAAGGCACTACTCCCCTCAGTTTAGGGGTAGGATGAGGGTTGAGGGGGTTACGGTTAGGAATACAAGGGTAAAGGTAGTGCATTTTAGGCTGTGCTGCCTGGAAGGTGCCGTTGGGGGCAAAAAACACCATTGAGCCGGTACAACCGTCAAATCTGGTTACCTGGCTTTCAGTCGTGCCAAAGTTCTGATGACTTATTTTTCTAAAATCAAAGCAAGCGGTGGATTTGAGTGATATAATCGTTAGTTTCAATTGATATAAAAGTGCCTGAAACAGAGATTCGAACAAACGCTAAGCTACAGTACGTTTCTACGGGCATAACAAAGTGCATCTCAACCCCAACAGATCGAAATGTAAAACTGGATTGGTTATTTAAACTGGAGGCTCTCCTTTACCTGACAACTGAAGGATATTTTGGGAGATCTATGACGCACTTGACTGCATTATGCTGTTTTATGGGAGTAGGTGGACATAATAAATAGCTGGCGTAATTAACGGCGGTAAATGGGGTTTGTAATATTTAGCTTGGCAGGACCCAGTATATCATGTTGTGCGTGTCGTAAATCTGCTGGGTCCTGAGGTGTGGACTCCAATCTGCACTTCCTTGAGCACGGTGATGGATGAGGCCGGAGCATTCACACACTCAAACGGCTGGGATTTACCACACTAACTCATACCGCATCGCACATTGGATTTGACAGTGTGTGTGTGTGTGTGTGTGTGTTTCACACATCCACACACACACACACACACACACACATACATACACACACACACACACACACACACCACGAGGCAGAGAGATAAAGCGAAAGACACAGAGAAACTCTTGCCGGTAGACACCTACGCCTCATCAATTGGTGCCTTCATGATCAGATGGTTAACAACCATTCCTTCAACTTATCCTGTCAAGAGGCAGATAGATAATGACTAATAACAACACTCACCCACTCACAGCTATCCAACTACTAGCCAAAATCAGAAAGCATCTGTATCTGTATGCCCTCAATGACTCAGCAATTAAAGAAACACAAACGTTTCCACCACACATCATTCTCTCCTATTCACTTCCTGACCCTCTTCACTGTCCTATCGGAATCCAACTGTGTGTGCATCACCAACAATCAAAACATGCCAAGAGAAATCTCAAGAGATGAAATCCTCCTAAGCTGCATCTTACAGAACATGATCTCATTTACTGTTCTGCAAAATCAGCTCAAAAGAAGAAAACATAGTTGACAATACTAGACAAAATAGACGACTGACAATAGATTTGTTTTTCTTAAGATCACAACGACGACACAAAACAATTGTCTCTGCTAACAAGTTTGGAGAGAGAGCACGGGAGAAAAACAGATGAAGGCACTGATAAAGAGAGACAATATCCAGTGAGGAATTTTGTGGTGCTGAGAAGGGCAGACAATGAATAAGTATACCGAACTTTCATTAAATATGTTTCAGCAATCAAGGCCAGAACACCAACTGCAGTCAGCATCTCTTGCAGTGCTTCTTGAATTCTCGAGGCACTGTAGCAAACACTGACTTTACTTGCATCACTACCAAGAATGTAACTCAGTTTACCTGCAATCACAAGGTAGAAAATAATAATAATAATAAAAAAATAACAGTCACCTTAGATTAAACTGTGTGGATTTACCCTGTGCTCCAAATGCTGCTGAGAAAACTGCAGTGTTGGCATAAATACTGCAGACACACGTACAAATACAATATAATGTGTTTGTAATAAGTCATGGAATGCGGCCAAACTGATGGTAACAAAAACAACCTGGAGAGATGTTGGATGAGCTGTGTTGAGGGCTTCAATGCTGCTGTAGGAGCAATACTACTGTATCAGAAGCCCAACAAGAGAGAAGCCCGTGGTTATCCACATGGCGTATGTGAGGGCTTTGAAAATCAATTCAGACCACCTCGTTAAAGCAATAATCAATTCTGTCTGGCAAACTAACATTGATTAAAGCGGGGGTCATGATTGACAGGAGGGAACGGGGCTTGTGGGACATGACTGATGTGGACTGACAGGGAAGATCGGGACTCGGTGCGGCACGGCAGATCGACAAAGAAGACTGCCTATCCAGTGGTTGTGTGGGAGAGGGAGAGGGAGAGTGTGTGACACTCCGCTGACTGTTATCCATGTTCAGTGTAAACTTTGCAAATCCGTTCTTGAAAACCATGTATCTGATGGTCTGGACTATAGATTTCTTTAGGGGGCAATGGGTTTTTGAGGTGCGATTTGTAAAGGGAACAATAATCTGTGGTGGATTGCGGGTTTTTTTTTTTTTCTTTTGGGGGGGGGGGGGGGTAATTTACACACTCACATATTTTTTGGATTGTGTTTGTGTGTGTGTGTGTGTGTGTGTGTGTGTGTGAGAGAGAGAGAGAGATTGCATTGCCCCAAAGCTCTCCTGACATTACTGCACTTTTGGTGCTCCTTGCGCTTATTAAACAGACTGACTGCCGTCTGTAGGGCCTGAAGGACAGGGGGAGGGGGAGAGAGAGAGAGAGGGAGGGAGAGATAGAGAGAGAGAGATAGACAGAGAGAGAGAGAGAGAGAGAGAATGATTGCCACAATTGCTCTAGAGAGATTTTTTTGCTTTGGGTTGAGATATTAAACAGTGTGTGTGTGTGTGTGTGTGTGTGTGTGTGTGTGTGTGTGTATGTCTGTGTCTGTCACTGTGGAACAGTAACTGAGGTATGGCATGACATGTGATGACGCGGTACAGCCCCCGTGTCATTTCCTGTCTTGATGACACAGGGCTACACAGACTCAGACAGATGCAGAATGCACGACAGCAGCAAGAGTCGCACAGCAGACCTTGAGGACTCCAGACACCTCAGACATCTCTAGTGCTGGCAGCAGGAACACTGTGTACACCGTCATAAATGCCACATGAGAAACTGCACTACAGTGTGGACTAGGCCAGGGTTTCTCAAACTTTTTTGCTCTGGGGCCCTGTGATGTTAGGTCTTGGTGTTCCAAGGCCCTGCACGCCCTCTGAACACCCGCCAAACCTCCAACGCCCGCCGCCATGGGCGCCCTTATAGATAGATAGATAGATAGATAGATAGATAGATAGATAGATAGATAGATAGATAGATAGATAGATAGATAGATAGATAGATAGATAGATAGATAGATAGATAGATAGATAGATAGATAGATAGATAGTTTACTATTATTAATGTTGTTGTTATTATTATTATTATTATTATTATTAGCAGTTACTGGTAGTAGGCTTATACCAGTATAACAAAATATTTAGGCCAAATAAGTCCGAAACAGGAGTGCAGTGACTGAATTGTAGAAAATTGGCAAATAACCTACCAAGATTATATTATTATTATTATTACTACTACTATTACTATTATTATGCTATTAGTATTGCTAGTATTATGTTGTTGTTATTATTATTGCTATTATTATCATTATTATAGTCATTACAAATATGTAGGCCTAATAATTTGACTTTTATCATTAATATTACATGTACTACAACTATTATTATTACTATTAGGTCTATTGTTTGAACTAGTAGTAGTATTACCTATTATCACGTCTTTTTTTCACTTTTTGTTTTACATTTTTTGGGGTTTTTTTTTTTTATTTTTTTAAGAACTTGAACTTCAAGGCTGCCACTGCCAAACAGAGTCTCAATAACACACACGCACGAAAAGGTCTACCAGTAACATGGGACCTCAGACTGACAAGAGACTCGCTAGCCCTATTTAGGCTACTGATTGTCCCAGTATGAACTTAAAGGGAGAATTTAACGTATAGCCTGCATGCTGTTCATTAACATCAAATAAATGAGAGGCCCAGTCATACACAGAAATGTCACAGGAAAAGGAACAATCAACATTCTAATGCGAAGGCTTTTATATATCTATGGGTGCGCCTGCTTTCTCGCCACTAATAGGTCAAAACGAGGAAGACAGGATGACAAGGACACTCGTTTTTTTTTTTCTCTAACTACCCTTGAACTTCAAGGCTGCCACTGCCAAACAGTGCCTCAATAACACACGCACGAAAAGGTCTACCGGAACATGGGACCTGAAACTGACAAGACTCGCTAGCTCTATTTAGGTTACTGATTGTCCCAATATGAACTTAAAGGGAGAATTTAACGTAGGCCTATAGCCCTAAATGAGAGGCCCAGTCATACACAGAAATGTCGCAGGAAAAGGAACAATCAACATTCTAATGCGAATGCGAGCTTTCTCGCCACTAATAGGTCAAAACGAGGAAGACAGGATGACAAGGACACTCGGAGCGTGTTTTCTGAGTTGAGCCTGTTTCGGTATTTTGTCTTTGTGGCTGTCAAATGTGAAAATGCAGTCTCGCAGAGGTATGTTGAATGGAAAGGCATCGTTGTTTTCACTGCCATTTCACTCAGCTGGGGATATTCATCGCAGCATGACAGCCAGAATTCAGACAGAGAAAGTCGACCAAATCTAGACTGCAGACCAGCATCGCACGAGAGCTCCAAAAGTTTATCCTGCACCACAGGTGGCAGGTCGCTCGTTTCTGGGTTAGTGAACGGATCTCTTACCCATTGTTTGTCTGTGAGATAGGATTTGGAAGGGAAATAGTTGTCGAAATGACGCAGTGTTTCTGCAAGGTGTTGCGCGATCACTGCCGGGACCTCTCCTAAATCCTCACCTTCGTCAGCCAGAGACGAGAGACAGCCAAACATGTCAAACACACCTCTATTTACCCTGTTGGTCCAGACCGAGAGCTTCTTTTTGAAAGCCATGATTTTATCATTGGCTTGAAAAATGTCACACGCTTGGCCTTGGATCGACAGGTTTAGCATATTGAAATGGTCCAGGATGTCAGAAAGATAAGCTACCTTTATAATCCAGGATTTATCTTGCAGGTGAGTGGCAAGATTAGACTGTTTATTTGTCAAGAATGCCTCGACCTCACGCCTCAACTCGTACACTCTGTTCACCACTTTAAGCTCGGCAGACAGACGTTTGGAGGCAAGAACCTCTCGATGAATAACGCAGTGCATTGCCTGGACTGATGGTGAAACAGCTTTCACCCGAGCAACAACTCCATTATGCCGACCGGTCATAGCTGCTGCCCCATCTGTACAGACGCCGATACAACGCTCCCACATTAAAGGAGAATTCCGGTGTGATATTGACTTAAAGTGTGTTGAAATATGATACCGAGTGTGAGCGATTGTCTCAGAGCTGATCTCGACCTGGCAGCTGTTCTCCGAAACCCGGCGGTAGCTCAGCAATAGTTTAACGTTTGTGCCTCGGGCATCGAACTGCCGTGCAAATAAATCACTGTTTTACACCATTAATGAGGCTCAAAGTAGCTCCACACTTTATTGGTAGACTTCTGAGGGCCCTGACATTTAAAACGAGACATCGAGAACTTTGAAAAAGCACTGGTTGTTTACTTACATGACTGTTTATTCAGGCAGTCACTTTCGAAAGTTTAGCGGTAGCAGCCATCTTGAATCTAGTCACGTGACTGATTCGTGACTGGTTCACGTAATCGCTATGTCTATGCGTGCACTAGTCATGAATCAGTCACGTGACTAAATTCAAGATGGCTGCGACCGGTAAACTTTCGAAAGTGACTGCCTGAATAAACAGTCATGTAAGTAAACAACCAGTGCTTTTTCAAAGTTCTCGATGTCTCGTTTTAAATGTCAGGGCCCTCAGAAGTCTACCAATAAAGTGTGGAGCTACTTTGAGCCTCATTAATGGTGTAAAACAGTGATTTATTTGCACGGCAGTTCGATGCCCGAGGCACAAACGTTAAACTATTGCTGAGCTACCGCCGGGTTTCGGAGAACAGCTGACAGGTCGAGATCAGCTCTGAGACAATCGCTCACACTCGGTATCATATTTCAACACACTTTAAGTCAATATCACACCGGAATTCTCCTTTAACCCATGCCCAGAGATGTACCCATCAAGCACACTGAATATATCTCCAGCGGTGGTGGTCCCTGGCAGTGCTTTACAAAACAAGAAATCCTCATGAAACCGGCCCTCGTGCGCATATCTGATGTACACCAGAAGCATGGCCAGGTTAGCAATATCGGTTGTCTCGTCCAATTGAATGGCAAACCAGTCAGAAGATTTTGCCCTCTCTATGATTTGGATTTCAATGTCTGCCGCCATATCTTCAATTCGGCGACAAACTGTGTCATTAGACAGAGGGATCTCTTTGACTTTGGCTGCAGCAGCCAGACTCAACACCTCACTAACTGCAGTGACTATGGAAGGCATGATTAGCTTCTCCCCAATTGTGAAAGGTGCCTGGCACTTGGAAATGTGGTGCGAAATCAGGTATGATGCCTTTGTTAACTTTTCATTTTCTGCCAAATTACTTCTTAAGATGTTCATTTGAGTGGCCAATTCATCTCTCTTTCGTTTGAAAAAATCTTCAGGTTTATCTTTTAGATTTGGGTGTTTTGTCTCCAAATGATGGGTTAATTTCGACGGCTTCATGGCCTCATTGCTAAGCATCGTTTGGCAGATGACACAAATTGGTTTAGGGGGGTTACTATCACTTGAAATGAAGCCGAATTTGATGTATGTAGGGTCGTAATTGCGAGTGAAAGTGCGATGTTTTTTTGCTTGTGGGTCATATTGTGAATCTGTAGTGTTAGATGGACGTTTTCCAAAGAAAGAGTCAAGACTAGCTTGCTTTGAACATGCCATGTTATCGTGAAACGTGATCGTGTCGCGACAGACAGAACAGAATGAATGAGTGAGTTCTTCAAACTTGCAGACGAGACACAGCGGGAACTTTTTTCAACATTCTAGAACGTTAAAAGTGGGAGGGGGTGACGCAGACACTGATAGCAGAGCCAGCCAGCCAGAATCGCTCTTCTTCATAATCTGATTTACAGTGTTGTTTTAAAATAGAAGATTTATAAAAATTATAAAATAGAAGAAGACAGTCAAGGTCGGCCCGCGGCCCGACGGTAATCTTCTCGCGGCCCGGTGCCGGTCCGCGGCCCATAGATTGAGAAACGCTGGACTAGGCGGTACATTAAGACTACAGAATGTGTACACAACTGCATGTGCACAATGTCTGTTGTATGATACAACATAGAGCATATACTGTAGATCTTGTTAGGCCTATTAGTCCAGGCATTCTATGAGAAAAAAACACCCAACCCAACAGAAATTATTTTTGCTGTATTTAGTTCCTGAAACCTTCCCATATCACATGGTAAAAGTCCATGAAAATCTATACACACTGCAGTTCTACAGATTGTCATGGTATCCTTCAGACAGGTATTAAATCCCATTATAGCTAAGCTATTGCTTTTGAATAAACTACCATTTGAGTGTAAATGTAAAAGGTACTGGAAATGCTAGCACACATTGCAGCTTTGTGTTCAAGGGAAGGGGCTATCACACTGCATGAGTAGCCTAACTCATTCAATAAATAGCCACAGATGCAAGGAAGACATTTCAAACAAGTCAGACGTCTCTCACATGACATTTAATGAACACAAACAATATAAGACTGCACTGCATCTCTTACCTACAGAATGTAGCCTATGTTCTCAAGTAATGTCACGACTACCAAACCACACCAAACAGAAAAAGATCTGAACAGATTTGGACACCGGTAGCCTAGCCCAAAATGATGAGTGCCACCACCACCAAACAACGTTTTAGCAAGAGTTACCTTCAAGTTTCAGTTAAATCAGCAGCATATTGTAAAAATGCTTTTGAATTATGCTGTTTTCTGTTCGTGGTTAATCACCCTTTACGAACTCGAAAGGAAAGTCAACGTTCAAGATGGCCCGCATCACCACTTTGCACCAAGCAGGTAGGCCTAGCCTAAATGCTACTTACAAATTAACTTCAACAAGCTTAGCTCGTGTCGAACTAGCCTCTAATGCTAGCTTTGCTGCTCATTTAATTTGCTAGGTTGTGCTTAAATCACCTCTCGTCGAGTGAAGTACTGTTGACCAAGTTTAATTTGAAAATGGTGGCCAGACTCACCCAAAACCACGCTTATCTTTCTGCCACGATTCTCTTCCCGCCACGATTGTCTTCATGCGTAAGCTGAGCTCCTTCTCCTGCCGCCACAGACAGCTCTCTGTGACCTTTGACCTTTGACCTGAATCTCTATTTGTTTGGGGTGAGTTCACTTTTCTCAAACATGTTATCTACATAAAATTACAAAATAAATGTCACGGTTTTCAGTAGACCAAACTTTTATCTTTTACCTGTCTATCACAAAATAATTTACTGAAAAAAATACCAAATCTGTTTTCATCTTGGCTGCTGATAGATGGTGTCATTGTAAAAGACTGATACACTGATAGGCTTATCTTACGCTTGTCTTAAGCCTACCTTACATTGCCAGACTTTGCAAAGATTTGGAAAAGATTTTTGAAAAACTACAGTCTCAGACCCTCTCACATCTAAAGACAATTCATTGAGGTTTTAGTCACAGTCTAGTCACAGGCCAGTCTCAGATTAGGATTTTGCAAAGACTGTGGGTCACTATTTACAAGACTGCTGCTAGATTCCTTCAAATTATTTCCATCGTGCAATAGGCTACACGTCATCATTCACAGGAAATCACATGATAGCCTACTCATATCAAAGTATTTTTTTCGCGTTTCTGCAGCATTGTTTGATGTGTGACATCACTAACAGATATAGAGCTGTTCTGTCACGTAGAACAACCGACTAATAAATTATAAGAAATGAATTAACAAATAATCATAAAGGCTACAGCTGTCGCCTATTTTGCCCCTTCCTGTTTCATGTTCGCGCAAGGTTACTATTGGTTTTTAATGTTCACGTCACTATTTGCATGAGCCACGACTGAAAAGACTTCCGATAATATCAAACATGTTTGATATTGTCGTAACGGCAAAACTAGAAAAAGACTGCCTCCGACGGACTTAAAACCGCTAAGATTGGCACCTTACACTAAACGATTTAGATGACGGGAGCGCGCTGCGATTTCAGTACAACTCCCAAGATTTCCGCCCGATTTTGGAAATTTAGTCGCCGACTGTTAAAACAGACCAAAATCGTGCAATGTAAGCCAGCCTTTAGATGATTTTGTGTATAAAATGGACTCATTTATATTTTCACAGTGAATTAAGACTGGGTTAAGTGGCATACTATTTTCTTGATCAGTAGAGTTGTCTATAAATGTTTCACTTTTCCAAAAGTTGATTAACTCATGCTACTGGCTCAACAACTAGCCTAATAGCAGCGACCATGATGTAAAATTAACATTTAGCTTAGCTCGGTTTCAATCAAAGGGATATTTTGCCTAATGGACGGTATAGCCTACTTGGCATGTTTTGTGGCCTTTCTTATATAAATACTTTGTTATTTTGGACCGATTCTTAACATTTCAGTTTTTTTGTATTTCAAATAGTTTGGTGTCTTAACTCCATTACAAGGTCCGGTCCAGAACTTAGCCTATACCCCACTTCAGAAAGAATGAATGACTCATACACAGAGACCGTAAATTATTCAGATACACTGTCTGTAACCCATGTGTCAGATGCTGTGCTCAGCTAGAGAGATGGGGAGGTGTGGTAATCACTGACGGACATGTTATATGTATCTTCTCCTCAGTGCCACTCAGATAATGGCCTGCTGAAGTCCTTAACAGGACTGTCAGGGCCGACACAGAGGAAGTGGAGAACCTGTAGTGCATTCGATTCTGCCGCAGGGCTCAGTGCAGAGATAGCGCCTCTCCCACCTGCACTCCACTCCCTCACCAGCAGCTCTGCAGTATAGGCTATGGGGCCTCGATGAGGAAGTGATCCAAGCATGAATTAAACAGTGTATTGATGGGGAGTTCAGCAGCACCAAGAGGCAAAATAAACCGAAACTGCTACAAAATTGAGACGCAGCAGCCTTCTCATCATCGACCTGCACATCAGCCTGATGTGAGAAAGCATGAGCACATTTGGGTGAGTCCTTGTCAGAGTTACTGTAAGTGAAGCGAAAAAGAAAAACTCAGCTTTTTAAGGCAGGATGAAGAAACAAACTCTCAGGTCCAGAAGTCAGATTCTCGTCCGAAATGGAGATCCGGTGGTGGGGATGGCGTGGCATGTCGTCTGAATCCACGCCAACCTCGCCAAGTACCACTAACGAGAGCTTGAGTGGGCGATTGTGTCTGAACATCAGCATTGCGGCGCTTCATCAGAACGCTCCACTATCGCCGCAGCCACGCTCAGTCTTGCGGAATGAGAATTGACTCGGGGGTACATGTCGTATCGATTCCTCATTCCTGAATTTGTTTAACCAGCGGCAGTTTGATGTATGGCTGTGTTAGGGCACCGAGGCACGTCGGACGAGAGACCCTCCCCCCCCCCCCCCCCCTCGCTCCGTAAATTGGATAATTTACAGTATCTGAGAGTGTGAGAGTATGTGTCTCTAGAGTGGCACCTAGTCTCTATTGTGTCCGTGTGTAGAGGCCCATGATATCCTCAACCATTGTAGCTCTCTCTCTCTATATACAGGGGCTGTATACTGCCAGACATGATAGCCTGTAGATAGAGAGTCTTCATTGTCCTATAAAGGATATTCTTCTTCACATGTCATTCCATAAAAAGACAGCTGCATTTGATGTTAACATCCCAGTCTCATACAGTACATATAACATATCACACATCACATCTAACATGTAACATATATTATAACACACACCATACCCCGCCTCCCCTCTAGTTCCCCTCCCTCCTCAGCACAGTGCAAGCTGTACTGCTGTACCGTAATTTTAGCCGCCCGCGGCTTATACATTGATTTTGCAAAATTTCTTAAGGTATAAGGTTAATACAGGGAGGCAGTTAATATGGTGTTACTATGGTGTTGTTTCTTTTAACTTGCATAAAACACTGTCCCGCGGCTTATATGCGGGAAATTACTGTAGATCTGATTACTACACAGACCCTATGGACAGATGAGCAAGCAGACATACTAATATGATGTAGTATGTGTGGTGCAACTCTTCCTCAGATGTTCACTGGAATTTTAAACACACCAGACATTGCGGCAAAGCACTGTTCTAAAAGAAAGCATGAACGTGATTCCTATAATATGGAATCAAACACATGTAAAATATGTGTGTTTGTGTATGTGTGGGTGTCTGTGTGTATGTGTGTGTAGGTGGTGGTGGCAGTGGGGGTCTGTGTGTGTGTGTGTGTGTGTGTGTGTGTGTGTGTGTGTGTGTGTGTGTGTGTGTGTGGCAGTGCCATATATAGCAAGTCTGCATCTCTGCAGAGTCGATGAGTCACCCTCCAGTGGGGTACCCTGGTATCAGACACCACATGCTGCCTCTGTGACAGTCTGGGCCCACCAACACACATGCCCAGATGAAAGACTGACAGATGGAGGGTGTGTGTGTGTGTGTGTGTGTGTGTGTGTGTGTGTGCGTGTGTGCGTGTGTGTGTCTGTGTGTCTGTGTGTCTGTGTGTCTGTGTGTATGTCTGTGTGTGTCTGTGTGTCTGTGTGTCTGTGTGCGTGACTATGTGTATGCCCCTGTCTCTGTGTGTGTGTTTGTGTGTTCTTTGACTGAACTATGATTTCCCCTTCCCATCAGGCCCAGTCTTGTATGAACTATTCCACAGAACGTAACAGGGATGGACAGTCAATCATAACAAAACTCACTTTGAACAGGAAGATACTGGGTAGAACCAATTCAGCCATCTGTGATGTCTCTTATGTCGGGTACTGCAGTGTGTGGATACTACACTATATAGCTTGTGTAACTGTGTATAGCACCTTGTAAATGTATGTATCACTGCATTCATTCTGCATGTCTCCACTACATACTGTATTACGCAGTATGCAGACAATGCATGTTTAATTGATAATAATCATAATCAGTATCAGTAATATCAGTATAATCAATATCAGTTGGAACACATGTAGGCACTGCACTGTTCTGAGGCCACCGCAGCATCGGACTGGGGACTGGGGTGGGCCTTATCTGGCCCTGTTCTGCCCCAGATCTCCACACAGGACCTGTTCTAGGATCAGACTGAATCTGGGACAGTGTGAGTCCTGCTGTTTTTCTGCTCTCACCGTACTCACAGGCAGTAATGTAAACTCATTACTTATATAGACATGAGATCCAGACTGTTTTCGTGCCCCGAGGAGACTGTTTTTGCTCTCTGAATCTGGAATGTGGAACTCGTGGACGGTGAGACGCATAACAAAAGGCCGTCTAGCCTTGAGAAGCAGGTGTCTGTGAAGTGAGCAAAAAAAAAAAAAAAAAAAAACACTTGACCTTTTTTGGACTAAATAACTTGACTGACGACGTTCAACTTGACTTAACCTTCTCACTCACTGACTCACTGACCCATCCATCCACCCACAAATTCTGCCCTAGTCATGCCACCCGGGCCTTGTTAAAAAATCAAACCGTGATCTTCAACCTCACAAAAAAAAAAAAAAACTTGTGCAAGGCTAATCTATCTCCTGTTCTTTTTGGCCGCGATTCCGCCACACGTTGTAATCGGACTCCAGACTTTCTCTAATGAACCGCCGTCCGTCGACTCCAGAGCAGAAGGCAGCGAGGCGAGAGGCTGTTTCAAAGTCGTCCTCCCCAAAGTACAAACATGCTGGCAGACTCGCAGCGAGAGAGAGAGAGAGAGCGAGAGAGAGAGTCTTCTCCCAGCTCTCCTCCAACTCTGTGGCGCTTTCAAGTGCTCCTCCAGCTCTTAATTAAACACCACTTAAAGGACGACACGGCCCTGGGAGCTCTCGCGAAACACGGGGGGTGCGGAAAGCTGTGGAGTAGCGACAGAGAGGAAAGGGAAACAGTAGCAAGAGGGGAGAGATTTGTCTCTTACACACACACACACACACACACACACACACACACACACACACACACACAAAAACCTTCATACACAGACACCTTTCTCTCCTTCACACACACACACACACACACACACACAAACACACACACACACACACACACACACACACACACACTACACTCACACACACCCACACCCACACACTACACACACACCCACACACCCACACACCCACACACTACACACACACACACACACACACACACAACGAACACACACACACACAGACATATTTCTCACTGGCTCTCAGTATGTTCTGCAGTCAAAATGTCAGCTGAGTGCTGAAGTGAGGAGACCTTTATCCCACTCCCCCACTCCATTAATCAGCCATAACTAAGATGGCGGCACAGTGACAGCAGACCTCCTGAGAAACAATGAGGTTGTGCCTCTTCTTATTGTCTTCACAGAGCAAAAACAATTGGGCCTAGAGTAAGTTCTCATTACAATATATTTTTTTTTAATTTAAACTTCATTTCTTTACATTTATTTAAATGTAATCTGCCGCAGTAGGCATTTTCCATGCCACATAAAAGAAGTCGCCTTTGTTTGTGTGTTGCTGCTTTTTTGTTTGCTATAAGTAATTGCGCAGTGTGAAATGTGGTGTTTTAATTAGGAATGGAAGTATGTGTCGAGTACAGCGTTTCTTTATTGACTGTTGGAGTGAACTGCATTTGTTTTTTTGTGTTAAGAGAGAGAGAGGGAGAGAGAGAGATGAAGAGAGAGGGAGAAGGGGGGAGGAATGGAGAGATAGAGAGGGGAATATGGAGGAGAGGGATGGCAACAGAGGACAGATCTCAGAGGGGGTCGTTGTTTTGTGGATGGGCTTTGAGCTATGTGTGTGTGTGTGTGTGTGTGTGTGTGGGTGGGAGAGAGAGAGAGAGAGAGAGGGAGAGAGCAAGAGAGAGTCTGCATCTCTCTAGGGGATGTGGGTTAGGGGTGGTAAGTCTCAGTTGACTTTTTTTGGTCATGTTTGATTCTTGTAATTTCTCTGAGGGTACATGTATATGTGTCTGTGTGTGTGTGTGTGTGTGTGTGCGTGCGTGCGTGTTTGTGTGTGTTGTGTGTGTGTGTGTGTGTGTGTGTGTGTGTGTGTGTGTGTGTGTGTGTGTGTGTGTGTGTGTGTGTGTGTGTGTGTTTGTGTGTATGCACCCGTGCAAATGCATTCACTTGTGTGCATGTTTGTGTTCAAAGCCGCTCTGCTCCTGCAGGCATAATCAAGACCGAAGTTACGTTGTTCTCTGATGTCATAATCAGTCTCCCGCTGCGCCCATCCCCCCAGTGTCTCCCCCAGTGCATCATGGGAAATGAGACTGTGGGTTGCGCCCCCATGTCATTTCCTCTCGTACAATGTGGCCCTCAGTAACTGACACTTGGTGAGCCACCTGGAAACCTCCCCACCACCTTCCTCTTCCTTCTCCTCCTCTTCCTCCTCCAACCCCTCTTCATCTTATTCTTCCTCTTCCAAGCCCCCTTCTTCTGACTTTTCCTCCCCCCTTCCTCCTCCTCCTTTTCTTCCTCCTCCAAGCCCCCTTCTTCTGACTTTTCCTCCCCCCTTTCTCCTCTCCCCTTCCTCTTCCTCCTCATCTTTCTCCTCCTTCTCCTCCTCCCTTTCTCTGGTGGTAGATTCCGCCCTGCCAAACACCAAGGAGCATTTCCCAAAGTCATACTTTTTATTATCACCTGCTGCCTTGACATGAATTTAAATGAAGCTGCGCAGAGAAGATTAAGAACCCCCTCTCTCTCTCTCTCTCTCTCTCTCTCTCTCTCTCTCTCTCTCTCTCTCTCTCTCTCTCTCTCTTTCTGTATGAATGTTTGTCAGGGGAAGGAGGGAAAGACTGAAGAAAACAAGGCAAATATACCAATATACCAATACAGCCAGGAACGCACAAATGTTATATTCATAAAACATTCAGTAAAGACTCTTCAAAGGTTCTTTTGAGAGAGTGCAATTGTGTGGAGTTTGAAAGCTGGCATGATGTCAATCACTGACTTTCAATCACTGTGTGTTTGTGTGTGTGTGTGTGTGGTGTGTGAAGAAGGTGTGTGTGAAGGCTTGTGTGAGAGAGAGAAATCTCTCCTCTTTCACTACTGTGTGTGTGTGTGTGTGTGTGTGTGTGCGTGCGCAGCACGCGCATTCACAACAGAAAACTCTAGTTACAGTAGTTAAGTCATAAAAAGTCCCAAGTCACAACCAGCATTGTTTCCAGCAAATACACCTTTGAGATGTGGAGGGTTTGCCTCCGCCACTCTCTAATCCGTCTCCTTTCACTCTCATCTAATCCATTTCCTTTCTCTCCCTTTGATGGATAATTGCTGTTCTGTGGTTTTGTTTTTGTTTCCCGCTCCGCGTATAATTATGCAAACGAGCTCATCTTCTTTACAGCAGAGAGACCCCCATTAGAAATGTCAGCCAGTTATCACTCTTCCGGTTCTTATTCCAGAGCCAGCCGCCGCGCTACGCGACGCCACGCCGCGCTACGCCGC
>NC_084994.1:39603295-39605795 GCF_963854185.1 Sardina pilchardus
CCAATCCATGAGAGTGTATCTACAGTATATTTCTCTCTGTCTCCCTTCATCTGCTTTTCTTTATCTCTACTGTGTGTGTGTGTGCGTGTGCGTGTGCGTGTGCGTGTGCGTGTGCGTGTGCGTGTGTGTGTGTTTGTGTTCATGAGAGTTTGTGTCTGTGGTGGGGTGAGGGTTATGAGTCTACAAGTTTCTGTGAGTGAATTTGTGTGTGTGTGTGTGTGTGTGTGTGTGTGTGTGTGTGTGTGTTTGTGTTCATGACAGTTTGTGTGTATGTGTGTGTGTGTGTGTGTGTGTGGGGGGGAGGGGTGTATGAATATACAATTTTTGTGTGAGTGTATGTGTGTGGTATTTTCTCAGTGAATCAGGTGTGGCAGTGTGATTAATGAACTCTGTGCGGATGCGATTATGCTGAGTTCTAACAATCTGGTTTTAGGCTTCGACCCAAGTCTGTGATTTATCTCTTCTTTCACTCAAACAACTCTGCAAAATAAAACGGAAAACTGCAGACTCAACCGACGCACAGTGCCAATCAACTTCTAATCATCTGACTGGGGTAGTGTATGAAAAGGGTCTGGATACTAGACAGCATAGTGTATAAAAAGGAATATGGATACTAGACTGTAACGTTTATATCATGGTACTCTTAACTCTGCAGGCAGAAATAAAAATGAAGATGTAATCTTTATTTTCAGAAAGGAGCAAGGCTGCAATCATAAAGACAGTACCATCATAAAGATCTACAACCATGGAGACGTAGAGATACAGTCTTTGGCATAGGCCCCTTGTCCTCAGTCCAGTAAAAACACAGCAAAGTAGAACTCAGATTCTGAATTCTTCAACGCTGACTGGAGAAGGCAAGTATGAGGAGTTGGCTGCGGTGATCTAAACACATAACATTTTAGCTGTGTAGTTTTGCCATCTTGAATTTCCCCTTGGGGATCAATAAAGTATCTATCTATCTATCTGATTGGTAATGAGATAGGTGAGGCCTCTGATTGGTTTGTTCAATAAGGTATAAATATGAGTATCCGCCTCCTGGGGCAATCTTTTGGTGCTGTGATGTTGGCTAGTGTAGCAGCTGTGTTGAATAAAACATACTATCTACTTCGTATACCCTGCCATGTGCTATTCCAGTTGTCTGCTTAAACAGTTATAGAATATTTGTTAGTGTGCAATACACGCCATTGGCGTTTTAGACGTCGACTGGTGGTGGGATGGGGTTGGAGGAGCCATTCGAAAAATAGCCCTTTGAAAAGTAACAGGTGATTTAGGTGTCTCACTATAATAGCAACAACTGGTCAGAACCCATGAATGGGTCCTCTCATAGATCCTCTTGACAGAATGTGTGCGTAAGCTAGCATTGGTGTAAGCAACCGGTGGTGTTGTGTGTTTGAGATACAGCATTGCATTGTCATGCAGTCGGATGGTGGCACCTGAGAGGGCTGTGGGATGTAGCTCCTGTGGAATGAAGAAAAGAAAGTACAACACAAGGTCAAGGTCTGTGATAAACCTTAACCTCAAGGGAGTGTGTGTGTGTGTGTGTGTGTGTGTGTGTGCGTAGGCCTGTGAGCATGTTTAACATTGGAAGAAAAACAGGTGGGGTGATTGGAATGGAATAGTGGAAAGACATTACTGTGTGTGTGTGTGTGTGTGTGTGTGTGTGTGTGTGTGTGTGTGTGTGTGTGTGTGTACATGTTTATGAGTATGTGCGTATGTGCATACTTGTGTGGGGAAAAAGAGAAATTGGCCTGTCTGTTAGAGAGAGAGAGAGAGAGAGAGAGAGAGAGAGAGAGAGAGAGAGAGAGAGAGAGAGAGAAAGCTGCATGCAGAGCTCTGTGCTGGCCTGGACAAAAGAATGTGCCTGCATCTGAAGTAGAAAAATGCCTGTGTGCTCCAGAATGAAATATGGGGGCATCTCCAAAATGTCTCAGTCCGCACATATGTCTGCACAGGCGAGGATAGAGGGAGACAGAAAGAGAGAGAGAGAGAGGAGGGTTGGGGGTATTCTATTCTTTCCATTTATTCTCTCCATTTTGAGGAGAGAATGATGGTGCCTGCAATCTTGCTCTTTTCTATCAACTAACCAAAAGGGCAGAGCCAAAATTCACAGAGTTCCACTCAGAAACAGTATGCTATTTCAATGGTGAATACAAATAGATCCGTGGTACATGGCACATGCTGGGTTTGTGAGTCATCAGTAACAGCTTGCCACTATGACTGTACTGTATGGCAGTTGGACAACAAACAGTAGCTTAACTTCACAGAATTAACAGTTCATTGGAGTTTTAAATACTACTGTATATGATTGAGTACATGTTTAAAAAATGTGAATCATTGTCAAATTTGAATTGAATTTGTGTTTTCCTGAGAGTATTTACTGTTAGCAGTCGTGCAGGTGCCCGTTACCGGGTCACTGAGCAGCGTCTCATGCGGGACGTCCTGTTAATTTGCTGGACGATCTCTCCGCTGACCTACAGCACCGCGGGAGCCCAGAACACTG
>NC_084994.1:39610795-39613295 GCF_963854185.1 Sardina pilchardus
GTTAGCTCATGTTTGTTTTTTTTTTGTGGAAATGCCTTCGGAACGGAGCGCACCTGTTTGTTTACGCAGTTGAAAGGATCTATAAAGGCTGAGGGGAGCGTGGTTCCCAGCAATGTGTGAGTTTTGTTGTGATGGTGGTGGTTGTGGTGGTGGTTGTTGTGATGGTGGTTGTTGTTGTGGTGGTGGTGGTGGGTCTATAAAGGCTGAGGGGAGCGTGGTTCCCAGTGTTGTGTGATTTTTTCGTTGTGACGGCGGTGTTGTGTGATTTTTTCGTTGTGACGGCAGTGTTGTGTGATTTTGTCGTTGTGACGGCGGTGGTGGTGAGTAGCGGCTCCTCTGTAGAGCAGCGCGGCGGGCAGAGAGGCCCTGCGTCTGCGATGTGTGTGCGCCGCGCTGCTCCGCAGAGCCGCTCCCCACGCCGACCGTCTACGCAGACGTCACCGCCGATCCATCAGGGCTAACGGCGCTGCTAGCGGGGCGGAGAGGAGAGCTCTGTGTGTGTGCATGGAGAGAGAAAATGGAGAGAGGAAGAAGGAGAAAGAGAGTGAGAAGGAGAGAGAGAAAGAACGAGTGGGATGGAGAGAAAGGTAGAAGGAGAAGGACAGAAAGAGAGAGTAAGAGGGAGGGAGAAAGAGAGAGATGTGACTCTGCACCAGATGTGAGAGAGAATATGGAGAGAGGGAAAGAGAGGGAGAGAAAGAGGGAGTGAGATAAAGAGGGTAGAGGGAGAAAGAGAGATCTGACTGCACCAGATGTGAGAGAGAGTATGGAGAGAGAGAGAGAAGAAAAGAGAGACAGAAGGAGTGAGGTGGAGAAAGGTAGAAGGAGAAGTACAGAAAGAGAGAGTAAGAGTAAGAGGGAGGGAGAGAGAGAGATGTGACTCTGCACCAGATGTGAGATCACTAACAACACGTAAATCCAGCTGAAGGGTCGTCCAGGGGTCCGTCTGCTGCCGCAAATCTGCGACGTTAAGCCACCCGGCCAACCTTCTCCTATCCCAGGAGGATTACGTCCTGTAGGAGGATGACCTGGGAGCAGGGCTGCACCATATCGCACACCGTGAGCCTTCCTCCATATCGTATGGAGTTTTCCCATGTGCATTTGTTGCAGAGCTATGACCACCATTTGTGTATTCTTTTATAATTGAAGATAGCTATATAATAGATATAACAGTATGGTGTGTTACCTAGTCTAACTAAACATATATATACTGTATATACATTATTTGAAGATTTTATTCTGTCATATCATAGACCTATCTTACACTCTTAAATTGAATGTGACGAAAACAACACAACTTGCATTGTTTAAACACATCTCTGTGTACAGCTTGTGTCATTTCCTTTTTTATTTGTTGCATATTTGTTTAACACTTTTAAAAGAAATGTGTTGGAAACAATACAAACTGTGTTGTCCCTGTCTGGACAGAGAGATGTGTTAAAAAAACAAAACAACGCAAGTTGTGTTGTTTTTAACACATTAGTTTCAAGACTCGCCATTTCTCCTTAGCATTGAGATCATATCACCCACCCCTGCCCCTAGCCCGAGCTATCAGGTTACAATCATCAGCCCATACCACTAACACTACTTTGAACTTGTCATACATTATTGTCTAATATGTAATATGTATAACAATATCAGTGGTATTAAACGTCAGAGGTGGATAAAATTATGTCAGTTACCAATGACAGGACTGTTACACCAGGGGACAATGACTGTTATCACTATCATGAGGTTATATTAGTATATTATATTATATATTATAAGTTATAGTATACAGGCATGTGCTATGACTCATTTATGATGGTTGTGTGGTTTGTACAAAAAAAAAGGTTCAAGTAAACTGTCAAGCGCCTTTGGGTACCTAGAAAAGCGCTACATAAAACCTATGCATTATTATTATTATTATTATTATTATTAATAAAATAAGGAAGGCTGGCTCTGTTGTGGGAGCTGATCTGGAGTGCATCACTTCAGTATCAGACAAAAGGACCCTGAACAAGCTACACAGCATCCTGGACAATGACTGTCATCCACTCTACAGCACTATCATACAGCAGAAGAGCTTGATCAGCTGGAGACTACGCTCCATGACATGCACAACAGACAGACTGAGGAAGTCATTTGTACCCAGGGCCATACAACTGTACAATGCTTCACTGAAGGGAATAGGAGAGTTGGACTTCTATGCATAGTATATCTGCACCTCCACCCTCTTATACACTTACATGGCATGGCTTACATGTCTACCCTCATGTCTAACTCTTATATTATTACTATGTTAAGTTTATTTTAATTGTCCATATATTTATACTAGTACTGTTATTATTATTACTATGCTTACATTTTGTACTGTACATATTTATTGCTGGTCACTAGAATTTAATCTTGCACTGTTGCACTGTTGGGCTTATTTGCACTACCAACTTGACACACACCTCAGACTGGATCACAGTACCAATCCTCAGTACATTCATGCATACCTTATCTATAGTATTCT
>NC_084994.1:39630795-39643295 GCF_963854185.1 Sardina pilchardus
CCGTGAGATTCACCTGCCATCGTACAGTAAGTTGACAAAATGCGGACTCTGACGTCACATAATGATATTACCCTTTGACGTCAAATCATGGAATTACACTTAGATCCTACGTTTGTCATTGTGGGCTGCACGATCCAGATGCACAAAATCCTACGTGTTTAACCTGTGCTCATTTCAAATTCTTTCGTTACTCCTTTTTCATTTGGTCGGCTCGGATTTATTCAGACGTCACTCCAGAGTTATTTGTCCTCTGTTGGATAAATATTCCCTACTGTTATGAACACAAGAGCTTTGGCTTTGGATTAGTTTAGCCAAAAAAAAAAAATCTCAAAACATTCCTCCCCTATGTCCTTTATGCAATGCACAGGTGCTCAGAGAGAGAGAGAGAGACACAGAGAGAGAGAGAGAGAGTCATACTATGTGTGATGTTGCTATGTACATTATGAAGGCAAGTGTGAGTTTTCAATCAGGTAAGTTCCTACAGTATCTAGACAATCTGATGCCACTTAAACTGTGTGTGTGTGTGTGCTCATAAGTCCATGTATGTGTATGTGTGAGTAGTTTTAATTATTCAGCTAAAGGGAACTCTCACATTAACATCCCACAACTCATGTGCTCATTCACACCGATGTGCAAAGGGCCTCCTCAACACAACTCCATTATTAATAGTATTCCTAAACAAACCCGATCTTCACTTCTCCATAGTTACCAGTTCCTTGAAATCACACCAGGCCATTTTTTAGGACGTTCTACATAGTAAGTCTAAGGATTTTTTTCTGTACCCATTCTGAATCTAAAAATGCAGTCCAGTCAACAGATCTTCTGGTCTAAGACTCGGCCAGCGGTGTTGCTAGCAGTTGAAACAGACTAAGCTTGGGCCCGTTCAGTCTACATGGTTCTTATAATTTCCCTCTTTATTTATCATTTATTCATAGCTTCTATCCAAAGCAACTTACAATGTCCCATTTCCCTCGGAGTAACTCGAGGTTAACTGCTTTGCTCAAGGCAACAACGGTGGGAATTGAACCCACAACTTTCCAGGGCTACGACATGCTAGGCTAGCCCAGCTCCTTAGTCACTATGCTACCTCCGCCACCTCTTCTCACTCAAATTTGATGTAGGCTAATCCGCCAACTCTAACCTCCCTCTGTGATGTGTTGATCAGCTCTGATTGTTTCTGTTTAAACAAAGACCAATTATGAGGCTATAGTCTAGCTAGTTAGCGTCAGTCATCTGAATTACATGCCAAACTTGCCATGGAATTTTCCCCTGAAATAACATATCTGTAATCATTCACCCATAGACACCTTCCTTTCATTTCCATGGATTCTCCTTCTCCCTTTTCCTTTTTTCTATCCTGTGCCCTTGATTGATTTTATTTCCATCGTCACAGGTGCTATCTTGAGTTAAACATTGTTTTCACCGTGACACACGACACTAACTTTTCAACACTGCTTTGACATCGGAGCCTACAGTATGTCCAAGCATAGAGTGCAAACGTGCCAAATATAGGCCTGGCCGCTACTACACTACACGTTCTTGTCTGTTATGGCTATTATGATGGTGTATGACAATTTCTAAATAAGAAGATACATGAAGGAAAATGAAATGTTTTCCATTGTCAAGTAACCATTGTGTTGGCACCCTGGCCCCTTAGTGTGGCACCCTTATCCATTTGAGTCTGAAGAGTCAATAACACACAGTATAAATGATCAGTAGCTGGCCACAAATGCATTAAAGACGAAAACAAACCTGTTGAGTACAGTAACTAGGTATTTTTACTTTGCTACTTCCTATCTCACAGTATGCACGTTACATGGACTGCTAACATGTGTACTGTACGAATACTCACAAACACACACACACACACACACACACACACACACACACACACACACACACACACACAAACACACACACAAACACAAACACCTCAGAGTCACCCAAATACACACACAGCTTACAATCAGACACATAGTAGCACTGTATTAAAATGCACCTCTCTCTCTCTCTCTCTCTCTCTCTCTATTTCTCTCTCTCCACAGCATTCTGTGCTGCAGTGTGGAAGCCTTCATGTCAGTGTGTGTACGTGTGTGTTTGTGTGTGTGTGTGTGTGTGTGTGTGTGTGTGTGTGTGTGTGTGTGTGTGTGTGTGTGTGTAACTCTGAGAGAGGGAAGGGAGGGGGGATTGTCCACTCTGGAGGATTTGTAAAAGGGCTGCTGTCGTCTCTCTCTCTCCCTCTCTCTCTCTCTGTCTCCCTCTCTGTCTCTCTTTCTGTCTCCCTCCCTCTCCCTCTCTCTCCCTCTCTCTCTCTCTCTCCCTCCCTCTCTCACGCTGCGGCGGCTGCTCTTTCCTCCACAGCCGGTGTGAGGGCACAAGGTTAAGCCCACTCAAAGAGCAGAGATGCAGCACGCCAAGCTGAACGCCCAACAGAGAGAGAGAGAGATGGAGAGAGAGGGAGGAAGGGAGGATGAGGAGAGAGAGAGAGGGAGGGAGAGGCCTGATATCTGTCTGCTCAGTCTCTCATAGATCTGTCTAAAGAGGCTCTTTGTGTGTGTGTGTGTGTGTGTGTGTGTGTGTGTGTGTGTGTGTGTGTGTGTGTGAGAGAGAGATAGAGAGAAAGAGGTGGTGGGAGAGACATACAGAGAGTGGGTGGGGTGGGGGTGCTTTTGCAAAAAGACAGCAGCAGATGCACTCAAATAACAGGATATGTTTGTGAGTGTGTGTGTAGGTGTGTGTGTGTGTGTGTGTGTGTGTGTGTGAGTGTCTGTAATGTACTGTGCACAATGTATCCTCACACAAATAACAGCTAGATGATATACAGTACTTGTGGTTGTGAATGTGTAACTGTGTGTATCTACTGTATGTGAGTGTGTGCATAAGTGTGTGTGTGTGTGTGTGTGTGTGTGTGTGTGTGTGTGTGTGTGTGTGTGTGTGTGTGTGTGTGTGTGTGTGTGTGCGCATGCAAGTGTGGGTGTTTCATGGCATCTGTACTCAATATTCACAATGAATGAAAATTCAAGTAAATGTACTTTGTCAGTACACACTCACACTCACACTCACACTTATATTAGGGGCAGTATAGGCCTATGTTGAATGTTTATGCAATATGGAGAAGAATATTTGCATCTCTCTCTCTCTCTCTCTCTCTGTGTATGAAAATCAATACCTTGCTTTCTAATTAATCCAAGCAGGTAAAAAGGGAATGAAAAATGATAAATAAAACACAGTGACCAATGACCTTACATGACCAGAGATCACCACCCCAAGTCGTCCATGACCTTTGCCCTCTGATGGGCTTCATTCAACCTCCCAACAACCTCTCTGACCCTTTTCTGCCTTACATAACACATGACCGCTGTTGTGTCCGAACGAGAAAAAAAAGATATTTGTATTCAAACAAATAAACAAGCAAATGCATAACCCAGAAATTACATGTACCAGCGAGAGGAACAAATCTGCTGTAATCAGACGCTGTCCTGTCTTTGTGTGTGTATGCTTGTATGTGTGTGTGTGTGTTTGTATGTGTGTGTGTGTGTGTGTGTTTGTATGTGTGTGTGTATGAGTGTGTGTGTGTGTGTGTGTGTGTGTGTGTGTGTGTGTGTGTGTGTGTGTGTGGCGTCATGGGGTTGACGGGAGGGATCACGGATCACAAAGGCAGGACACAAGAGGACAGAGAGGCAAATCCTCTGTCCCTCACGGGAAGGTCTGACTTTCCACTGTGACTGTTCTGGGGACGTTTTTTTTAAGTTATTTGTAGAACAACTCTTTTATATTCTATTTTATGTAGAATCACAGAGATATGAACAGTGGAAACATTCGTTCAGGTTCAGCGATAACTGGTGAAAGTCGGTAGCCTGATGGGTGAACCAGTTCACACATTTCAATTAGCTCTGCAGGTCTGTCTGGACACCTTACCAATGAAGCCGATATCCAAATCACCTAAAAACCCAGGAACCAATCACAACCACGTATCTATCTAGGGCAGGCTTTCTGTATGACAGACAGAGGAGAACATTTAGCATGCTGTTCAACACAACAAATGGGTCCACAAGATGTCAAAGGACATGAATGTGTATATTCTTTAGAATCAAGTCAAGAACTGCATTTTAAACCTTAGCTTTAAAGATGTGTTCGCTGTGCTTCTGGGAACGAATTGGGCAATGATTTAATGTAACAATCGGAGTTAAATGTCCCTTGGAAATCGGAAATCTATCTCTAGAAACAAATGGGTTCACTTGGCAGAAAGGCAGATAATGTACCTAAAAATGTAAAAATAAAAATGTCTTCATACATTTTGTATGGTTCCTCTTTTAATTCCTGTGGTCCAGCTGGAACCAGTTCTAAAAATCCAGACTTACACTGAATGTGTGCTGATATATCTTATGGCCTGTACAGACTACACGATTTTTTGTCTTCCACAATGATCTTTTATGATTGACCATATCAGACTAGGTGATCAGAGGACCACAAAATCTTGCCATGTCTTGGTCGACTTGCAAGACTGCAGAGAGAGGCACGCTCAAACTCCAAAAGATCTCTTTGCTTCTTCGGGTGCGAGTTAAAAGTATCCGATTCTAATGTGCAAAAGAACCGCACTCACTAGTTCATTATTTTTACTTTATTATATGCACCATGCCTGAAGAAACGCGTTTCGGCGTCAAGCCATCCTCAGTGTGTCTGGTCGCAAGACTGGCCACATTACAAGATCATAGCCTTCTCGTCGCATGTCGTCACATTGTCAGTGTCAACACGAGAGTCGTGGGAGATTCCCCCAAATTCTGACACGCTAGGCTTTTGGTCGTAACGCCGTGGAATGTCGCAGACAATAAATTGTGGGTTGTTGAATATGTCACATTACAAGATGCTTCCTCCTTCGGCTGTTGCTCCTGACTTTTCATATTCGGACACAACACTGAAAATTTTTCGGCCACGGCACAATCGTGACAATATCGGGCTGAAATTGTGTAGTCTGCACAGGCCATTACTTACATCCTTCCAAAGATTTGGCTTGAGTTTTGTTTGAGCAAATTCAGCAGCCCTTACAGCACTGGGGACCACCTGGTAAAAGGGCAGCCAGCCATTAAGATTAGTCCGCTAGTGTGAAAGAGCACAGAAATAAACTGCCAACAGACAGACAAACGGACTGACTTCATTCATGCAAACATAAAAGAAAGTATCTCAGATCTTCAAACCACGGTTCAATTGTTTTTTTAATGAATGTCCCAGTATTCAGGTCCAGTGTGTGTGTGTGTGTGTGTGTGTGTGTGTGTGTGCGTGTGTGAGAGAGTGTGTGTGTATGTGTGTGTGAGAGAGAGAGAGAGAAAGAGAGAGAGAGAGAGAGAGAGAGAGAGAGAGAAAGAGAGAGAGAGAGAGAGAGAGAGAGAGAGAGAGAGAGAGAGAAGAGAGGTGTTCATGAGAACTTGAATCAATTTTGAGGGAACAAAAAAAGAAAAACAGAACATTCTCAAGCCTAGTAAGAACTGCTGACTGTTTTAACAAGCAAAGACCCGACCCGACACGGCGTGCTAATCCATGGTGAACACGGTGTTATGTTGGAAAACAAAGACTTGAAAATGGCTCCTCAGAGCAATATTTCAAGGGTTTTCTTTGAAAACAATCTCTGTGCTTAGCTGGCTATGTAGAGGGTCACTGCTTCAAATATAGTGGAGGCAAGTCTTCTCAACTTCATCTTACTTTTAACACCTTTCATTTTCTTCTGATTCTCCTGTCTGTCTTTTCATTTTACCCTGTCTCACACACACACATACACACACACACACACACACACATTCAGCAGGAGAAAGAGCGAGACAGAGATTCCTTTTTCAAATCCAACAAAAGGTGAGATTTTCATCACCTGTTTCAGATCAGTGATGGACAGAAAGGAGTGAGAGTGAAAAAGAAGAAAAGAGAAGAGAGGAAAAAAACACCTTACACAAGCCATTCGTGAGAAAGTCTCAGGCTCTTGTGAGTCCCACTGTAATTAGTCTGTGACCAAAAGTACCCCCTCACCCTCTCTTTCTCTCTCTCTCCCTCTCTCTCTCTCTCCCCCATTCTTGTTCCACTATGCACTGGGCTGATCCATTAAGTACTGTCTGAGTGAGAACAGATTCTGGACAGGGTCAGCATCGATCACAAGGGAAAGTCAGACTCTCTCTCTCTAACTCTCTCTCTTTCTGTGTGTGTGTGTGTGTGAGAGAGAGAGAGAGAGAGAGAGAGAGAATGAGAAACAATTTAGTGTGAGTTAATGGATGAGTGTGTGTCTGTTAGTTTGTTAGTTTGTTTGTTTGTGTGTGTTTCTGTGTAGACCAAGCAAGGTTAGGGTTTTTCACCGTCGTGCCCTGGTTATTTGAGTCTTGTTTACTGTGAAACTACTAATTATTTGGTTCATTTTTGGTCTGTTATAATAAGCCTTTCATTTAAATTACAAATGAAGTACTGCTTGGGTAAACAGGTAAGCAGCATATTCTTATACAAGAAGTGTGGATACTCTGCTGAGTTACACGAATGTTGAATTACACACAAACCAAACAGCCAAACATACTCCCACCCACCCACACACACACACACACACACACACAAAGAGACAGGGAGAGACAGAGACAGAGAGTGAAAGAGAGCTAAAGAAGTGAAGGCAGAGAGAAGTGCACACTCGTGATGATATAAATCGTAACAAAGGAGCCAACGGATCATTCTCACATCATTAACTATGAATTGTTGTGGTGCGATTTCTTCTGGCTTTTCTACTTCTTAATCAGATGGCTTGTGATTTGTAGTAATTGCACAAATGTGTTAGCCCGGTAGTAAACCAGACCCTGCAATCTTTCAGATTAAGGGTCTGGCCACGAATAATGAAAATGGCCTAACTCGAGGGGCGGCACCAAGCATGCATTTGAAAATCTCACTCCACGCAATTGGATAACACTACGACCAAAAACGAAAGTTTTAGCGCCGTCATCATCAGTTTAGCCTGCCCACTCCTTTTTTGGTTACCACAGATTCCTGAGGTAAAAGTAACATGCATCGTTGCTCATTGCCACAGTATCTTGCGGACACAATTCAAATTGTGCTTGCGCAAGAGCTCTGGACTTCCAGGGTACAACTGTGTTGCTGTGGCACACGCCTAATAAAAACGGGCAAGGACAACAGCAACTAGCTAGTTAATCTATATTTTCAGTCTACCTTAAGGTCAGTTCCATCCTTGTTCTACTTAGATGAACAAAGAGGCGAAAGAAATTACTCGTCTACTATCATGAATCAATTAACTCAGGACTTGACTGGCTGCCAGCCAAATAATAATCTATTTGAGCAGATGAGGGAGGGGAGACTTCCATTGACCTATAAGGTTCTTCAGAGTCAATTATTAAAGATGGCGCTTTATTTGAGGTCAGCAGCCAATCAAATTACTCTCCTCTCTTCTGTGTTCCTGAGGCAACATGCTGATTGGCTGGAATTGTTTATGTCTCAGTCAGAGCTGTGAGTTATGGGCCGTATTAATTAGTATACAATTATTTTTTGTGCACCTTCAGTGATGTGTGTTTCTATAACGCACATACTCACGCCTAGAGCTCTGAACTTCAGACTGATGGTGAACTCAATCAATCAGGTAAAAGGTATGATTCATTCATCTAAAACAGTCAAAACACTGTCTCACACCCTTGTTTCCTCTGGCTGTGGCATTAACCTTGTGAATGTCATTAATTGAATCCATAGAAAACATAAACCAGACATTGATTTTGAACATGAAAGTAGGGAGGAACTAGCCTGGAAAATCCAGACCCTGATAAGAGAGATTAAGGGTCTGGCCATGAATAATGTAATGTCCCAACTTAAGGGGCAGCACCAGTGCATTTGAAAATCTCACTGCACACAGTTGGATAACACCATGACCAATGTTTACTTGGACTGATTCTGGATTTCCACACAATTGGATAACACTACGACCAATTTTTACTGACTTCCAACGTTGCAGCGCTGTCGTCATCAGTTTAGCTCGCCTCTGGCCCGCCTATACACCAGATACACCAATTTGATTGGTTCCACCGATGCAAGTGGTAAAAGTAACGTGCATCATTGCTCATTGCCAGAGTATCTCGCAGAGACAATTCATATTGTGCTCTCGCAAGAACTCTGGATTTCCAGGGTATAGGGGGGAACAGTATGAATAGCATCAAACAAAAACATTTGTTTTAATGTGTCCCACAAACCCATAAACAATTAAGAAAATCAACCAAATTACACGTTCATACACGTTTTCCTCACGTAGTCCAGGGTGACCAAGCAGCCCATAACACTGGAATCTGAGGCTATTAGGTGAGAGTAATATTAGCGTTGACACTGAGACATGATGACATGAAGCAGTCTCTAAGGTGCCATCCTCTGATTGGGCCAGTTGATGTTCTGTTCTGTAGCTGTGCATCTCCCTTTCTGAACGCACAACTGCTTCATCACTCTCTTCACCATGGAGATCATAGCCAAAGGTATTTTCCTTTTCTTGGCATTCCTCAGAAATCCTTATCATTTTCAAATAAATGTGCTACAAAATCAAAACAAAATCGGATGGCAAGCATTGGCATTCATGGCATTTCAAGCCTCAAGGCCAAAAGTAGCTGTGTGTTCCTTCATATCTAACTGATGATTTTGCTCTCTTTCCAACCCTCACACACACACACACACACACACACACACACACACACACACACACACACACACACACACACACACAGACCCACACACAAATCACGCCTGTGCTTGGCGTGAGGCTACACTGTATACTGTACAATTGATATCGTAAAACGACATGTCCTGTCACCGAAAATTTGCAAGCTTAATATCAGCTGCCGATAACGCAGCGCACCCTTGGCTCAGTAATAGCCGTGGTGCGTTATCTAATCTTTACAAGCATTTAGAGGCCTGCTACCACCCTGCTGCTGCTCTGGAAAACCCTTGGCACTGACAATGACTAAACGCTGTGCAAACACTGTGGAAACGCTGTGGAAACCCACACCAGCCCAGAGTCCCATCCAAACACCTTCTGTAGACAAACGCCATTCAACATGGATGTCAGGCGTTGGGTTAGGCGTAGCTGCTGATGTCCACAGCCATTATCCTTTTTTTATGTGGTCTTTTTTTGTGTGTGTGGTTTTTTTTGGTCTTTTTTGTGTGTGTGTTGTTTGTGTGTGTTCTTTTTTTGTGTGGTCTTTTTTGTGCGTGTGTTACTGAAGTGTGTTCTTTTTGTGTGGTCTTTTCTCTTTCCCTGTTCTTGTTCGTCTGTCCATCGGGTGGAGAGAGGTGGTGGAGGTGGTGGAGGTGGTGGTGGTGGTGGTGGAGGTGGTGGTGGAGGTGCTGGAGGTGGTGGTGGTGGTGGAGGTGGTGGAGGAGCTGGTGGTGGAGGAGGAGGAGGTGGTGGTGGAGGTGGTGGTGGTGGAGGTGGTGGTGGTGGTGGAGGTGGAGGTGGTGGAGGAGGAGGAGGTGGTGGTGGAGGTGGTGTTCGCCCGCCCGGGGGGTCGCTAAGCAGTGGGGCCAACGCTGTGGCACACTCTCATCTCCTCCCCCAATTACCCGCCACAGATGTCTGATCTCCCCACAGCCAGAGCCCCCTCTCAGGCTCACAGCAGCGCTCACCAGCCACACACACACACACACACACACACACACACACACACCGCAGAGGCACGCACACACACACACACACACACAGCCACTATATCTGCAAGGAAGGATGAGGTGTTTCGCTCCCTCTCTCCCATATTCTGTCTCCCCTGCTTGCCAATATCTATATAGGTTTTTACTCACTGCCTCTAATTAAATCTCTTGTTATGCACACTTATCCTTCTATCAAGTTCTACAGACATATTTGATCAATGGAATAATTCTCTCTCTCTCTCTCTCTCTCTCTGCTGCCTTTAGCTCATCCTGTCTTTCTCTACCTACTCTCTCTCTCTCTCTCCACCTCTCTCTGTCCCCCTCTTTCTCTCTCTCTCCCTCCCTCTCTCTCTGTGTGTCTGTGCTCCACAATAGCAGGCTGTAGGGAGGCCCATGGGTGCAGGGCTGGGCTGGGTGTGTGTGCTGCTATGAGCTTGCACTTTCCCTGTGTGCGTGCGCACGCTACTGCTGCTACTGCTACTGCTGCTGCATGGCCACTGCATTCAGACTCCTGATGAAGGAGTACGGCACACGCTCCTCTTACAAGCACACACACACACACACACATACACACAGTCACACACACACACAGTCACACACACACACACACACACACACACACACATACACACACACACACACACACACACACACACACACACACACACACACACACACACACACACACACACACACACACACACACACACATACACACACACACACACCTTGCAAGTAGACATACACCTGGTAAGCATACAGACACACACACACAGGTATAAACACACCTGGTTAGCACACACACACACACACACACACACACAAAGTATTTTCCCTTGAGAATGGTGTGATATATATAACTAAGCCTGAATTCAGGCCAGTGGAGTTTAATTGAAAGTTGGGTCTCCACAAAGTCCCCTCCCAGTAGGATCTCTTATTACTACACACGCTTAAAAACCCCAGCATCTCACCTGCACAACAAAGACACACAAACAAACAAACACAAACACACACACACACACACACACACACACACATACACACAAACCCCAGCATCTCACCTGCATAACACAGACACAAACAAACAAACAACCCCACAATAGGACACTGTTTAAACATAGATAGATAGATAGATAGATAGATAGATAGATAGATAGATAGATACTTCATTGATCCCCAAGGGGAAAGTCAAGAATGTGGCTGTGTGGTTCTATTTGTAATCCAGCCCGCAACAAATCTCGATAGCAAAGCCATGGTCTGACCTGAGCATTGCCCACTCGGTGGAGGAGAACTAGAGGATACTAAGGCCCGTGTTCGAGGGCCCCGGTCTGGGCTTTGATGGCCCACTGCCCGTGGCGCTGGAGTCCAGCTGTGACCCCTGCCGATACAAGTCAGAGCAAGACTGCGCTTTTCCGTCGCCCTCGGACGAGATGGAGGTTTGGTGATGCATAAAGATGTTAGCTAAGCGCCGCTGAACCGTGCAGTGTGTGTGGGGAGGGAGGACACACAGACACATCTACACACACACACACACACACACACACACACACACACATCTACACACACACACACACACACACACACACACATTGTACAGACACACTCTCGCAAGCACACACTCCACAGACAGCTCTTTTTCTCTCTCTCTTTTCGCCAAATTGACCTCATCTGACAAAGTGTCAGCACACAGTTCTAAAGTGGACCAATGAAAGTGAACGTTACCACAGGGATCGAGATCACCACGGTGACTGACAACAACAGCTGGTGTTTAAAAATGAAAAAAATAAAATAAAAATGCAGCAGCATTATATCATACATTTTGGTTATCTTTTCTGAATAAGCATATGCATTCATATATTCATGTTACTATTTTCTGAAACAACATTATGTGATTTGCCACTTCCGAACAGCGAGTTATCCTTGTCTGATGCTTTTTTTTAATGGTGTAGGCCTAAGGAAGACAGAGAAAGACATCAATCATTCCCACTGGCCATCCATGCACTATGTACACAACGAATTTCCCTCAAGGGATCAAAAATTCTATTCTATTCTATGTAAGTCTATGGTCCAGAACAGAATACTTCATGAAAATATCGGAAAGGCTTCCACAGCATTATCTGTTGCATTGGTAAAGAACGCTAGTTAGCTGTCATCAAAGGTAACTGGGTGTGTTGTTGGGGTTTGCAAGGTTTCTGAACAACTTTAAATTAGCTCTGTAATTTTACTGTAAACCCAAAACCTCTGTTCTGCGACATTTAAAGACCACCAATGGTGAAAGGTTTTTAACCTTGCTAACATGCCTACTTTGTTTTTAAAGGGATAGTTCGGGTTCTAAGACACGAAGTTATATGGGTTCCCCGTCAGCAACGTTGTACATCAGCACTGACTTACCCCGCAACAGCGTCCTGTGAGCCGAGATCCAGCCGGTTTTTGATGCTGAAGAAAGTAGTCCGGCAAGTTTCTGGGGTCACGAAAGTAAAGTGTTTTTCTTCTCAAAACCATATGCGTTCAAAAGAGTGATATATTTGGACCACAAAAACGTTGTCCAGAAAAAATTCAAACCTCGTTATCACTTACTTATTTTTCGCGATTCCTATCACTGCGCGCTACTGACAGCTGGACAACGTTTTTGTGGTGCAAATATATCACTCTGTTGAACGCATATGGTTTTGAGAAGAAAAACACTTTACTTTCGTGATCCCAGAAACTTGCTGAAGAAAATAGTCCGGCATCAAAAACGATCAAAAACCGGCTGGATCTCGGCTCACAGGACGCTGTCGGGGGGTAAGTCAGTGCTGATGCACAACGTTGCTGACAGGGAACCCATATAACTTTGTGTCTTAAAACCCGAA
>NC_084994.1:39648295-39680795 GCF_963854185.1 Sardina pilchardus
AGTATGGTGAAAACCAGACTACCGTTGTGGAGCAACTATGCTCAAACCAGAGCTGTTCGGACCAAACAAATTTGGCTTTGTAAGATGATGGACAGATGAGGCAAAGTTGATATGGGAAAACGAAATACACTTTTGCATGTAATCAAGGGAAAACTGTGTTTTTGCATTGTTACATGTTCCCTCATTTATTTGAAATCTCTGATTGACCACCTGTTTGCTCGAGGAGTTTTAGCATCGGTGCGAACGGAATTAAAAACGAAGGAGGGGAAATATTCGTTTTTTCAAATAGCATTTCATGGTCTTGGATTTGCTATCGGGTGATGTAGGCTACAAGATATTGACAGCACAATAATAATGCTAGTTGCTTGTGCTAGCCGTTGCTATTCAGATGGTGAGACAGATCTGAGTTGAAGGTCTAATCAACAAATTCAAAACTGTACATGGTTGGTTTCATTTACATAGCAGGTAAAGCACAGAGGTCTTCTCTTAATTTGAACAACACCCTTTGTGAGAGTAGCCTGAGCTTGTTAAAAGTCGCAGGCCTTCCTCTCGTGGTTTCAAATTGATAGAAACCATATGGCTTCTCCACATCAAAACGCCAGTTGCTCACGATGGGGTCTATTTTTTGGTGATAAAAAAAAGTAGGATAAAAAAAAATACTGCAAAGCAAAGCACATATCTCACCTTGAGGGAGACGTCCTGTGGCTTGTGTCAGCTATGGCCACTCAGCAGTTTCCTCAGCTAGAAGGCCTCAAAAGCCACCGTGGGGTATTTAAACACTGGTCAGGCCTTCTCCCCGAGCTTTGATACTCTTGTTCTTTCATTTTCTCTATTCATTTACTCTCTCTCTTCCCACTGTTGTGTTTTCTCTCTCTCTCTCTCTCTCTCTCTCTCTCTCTCTCTCTCTCCCCCTCTCTCTCCTGACACGCTAACCTCGCCTAGCTCCTGAGGAGACAGGAGGTGAAGCTGCAGCATATTTGGAGAGGAATAATTAATGGCATCGCAAGTCAGAGTGGAGCGTGGCAGCAGCAGCAGCAACGGAAGCAGAGCCAGCATTTTATTTCACACATATTTGTTTTGATTTTCTCTCTCTCTCTGTATCTCTCTGAGTGGTTTTCAAAATGAGCTCATTAGAAAAAGGGGATCCCCACTGCCTCCCAGATCTGAAAATATCCTAGTAGCTAATGTGCTTCCACACAAGAAGAAGAAGAAGAAGAAGAAGAAGAAGAAGAAGAAGAAGAAGAAGAAGAAGAAGAAGAAGAAGAAGAAGAAGAAGAAGAAGAAGAAGAAGAAGAAGAAGAAGAAGAAGAAGAAGAAGATGGGATAATATGTTGCAGTAGACCAACATGCTAACTAGGCTACATCAAGATCATGGATTCAATCACCACAGAGCATATACTGGAAGTGAAAATACACAGTATACCTTATCTGTATACTGGAAAACATTTTGAATAAAAGTGTCTGCTAAATGATAATAGAGGTTCTGCATCAGAGGATCCTCTGTCTTTTACGCCGCAAGCCAAGCAGCAAGTTATAGGCAGCACCGGCGGCAGTCATAAAGTCGCTTGTATAACCACAATTTCACGTCGGCCCCCCTGATAAAACATTTAATCTGAAACACCATGTCAGGTTTAATGGAGTGTGTCTAAAGGCAGAGGGGCTTGACTAATGAGTCTCTCAAAATGACACCACCGCAGCCGTCAGACCACCGTAGAGTCGCTTCCTTCAGCTAGCCCGAGTCTCCTATACTACCGCACTCCTGCTGCAGCCAGCTAAATGCCAGAGAAGAGATGGGCTTGACTTTCAAGTCAGACAGGCTCACAATCATTCATAGCAGCAGAGTCTCAGGTTGAGCTGCTGAATGAGGACCGTGTTCAATAATTCAGGACATAAGATCACTGTGATGCATTGCACAATTGGCCCAATAGGCAGTGGGGCTGGAGGAGGACAGAGACTCATTTGAATATTGTGGTACTTTATCAAGTATTGAGCCACATCAGACGCTTTATCTTTGGAGTTTAAAGGCAGTTTCATCACACACAGTGATTCCACTGATGGGATAACCGAGACGCCAAAGCAGATGCTATCTCAGTCGGCTAAGTATGACTGAGCGGCTACATCACACATCATCCCAGTATGTGATCTTATTAAATCATAACCCAATAAATAAATCTACACATGATAGCAAGGTCCCTGATTTTAGTCACTTCTACAGTCCAACTATCACTGCAAAGGAAATATCATGTGCTTTTCTCATGTACTCTTGGATACCATCAGTCAAGGTATACTCAATCCTTCATCTGGAGATATACAGTACTCTTCTGCAGATCTTGGTTCCGCCATTATGTTAAATCAGCTAGTTGAACCTTTAAAGCAGCCATTTATACCTGAAGATATCTGCTGAACTGGGCCAATGTATTCCCCAGTCTAGTTATAGGCTTGTACAAAGGGCTCACAAAATAGCATCTGACCATGTTTTTGACAGATCAAAGTGGCGTAGCTTCGATGTTAACATCAGCGAGCAAGGTAAAATACTCGGTTCATCCATTCTGTCATCTTTAAAGCCCCAAAATTCAACATTTCAACACATTAAAGATCAGCTTGACATGCTGCACGGGTGTCAATACAGACACCAAGAAAGGGTTGATGGGCAGGGTATAGGCACTGATCTATAAAGTATTCTTTCTAGATCAGTGGGTATAGGCCTGCCTTTAAACCAGCTAATACAGACACCAAGAAAGGGTTGAGGGTTGATGGGCAGGGTATAGCTGCTAGGCCTGCCTTAAACCAGCTAAGCATTCTCCACCACAGCGCTCTGCTACTGTACCTGCCCGCGGGTCAGATTAAAGGTGGCCTCCAGTGTGATGATGATGATGATGAGGTGGATGGCGAAGACGACGACGGGGACCCACCGTTCATTCCGTTGTAAATGCTCCGTTGGTGGTGGTGGGGCGAGACTTCGTCCCCTGTCGGCCTCCGCTGCACGCCGCCGTCTCGGCCGGGGCTGCCGAACTTCCCGCTGCCGCTACCGCCACCGCCGCCGTGCTCCGGACTCACGCCGTACTGGTGCCGCAGCGTCTCCGGGCTGCCCCCGCCTCCTCCTCCGCGGTGCTCGGGGGTGCCCAGCAGCGAGCCCTGCCGGGGCTCCGGGCTACCACAGCCGCTGCCCACGCTACCCACGCTGCCGCGGTGCCGCTGGAAGAACTCCAGGCTGCCCATGGGGCTGCTGGGGCTGGAGCCCAGCTGGTGGTGGTGGTGGTGGTGCTGGGGGTGGTGGGCATGCGGATGGGTGTGGTGGTGGTACTGCCGCGGGGAGTCGTGGTGGGTGCCGTGCTTGGGACGCTGCTCGGGGCTCCTGCGGAGGCCTCCGCTGCTGCCGCTGCTGCCGCCGCTGCCCGAGCGGCCGTACTTCTCGGGGCTGAGCCCCCGCATCATGCGGTGGTCGGGCACGGAGATGGAGCCGCAGCGCGGGCGGCAGGGCTGGGGCAGCGTGTACGGGTAGTCCAGGCTGGTGCTGCGGTGGCGCGTGGGGAAGTGCTCGGGGCTGGACACATCGCCCCCACCTCCTCCCGAGCCTCCGCCACCTCCCGAACCTCCTCCGCCTCCTCCTCCTCCACCACCTCCTCCCACTGAGGTCCTGGACTTGTGGAGGTGCTCTGGGCTGCTGCTGCTCCCCATCATCCCTCCTCCTCCTCCTCCTCCTCCTCCACCTCCTCCTCCTGTGCCTCCTCCTCCTCCTCCTCCAGCCAGTAGGCTCTGCTTGTGCAGGTGGAGGTGGTGGAGGTGGTGGTGGTCGGAGCTGTCGGCGCTGCCGGCGCTGGAGGTGCTGCTCCCGTCCCCGACGTCCCTCATCAGGAGCCCCGTGCCGGGCACCATCAGCAGGCTGCTCTGGCTATCGATGGAGCTCCTGCACCCGGGTCCAGTAGTCCCCCCACTCCCCACCCCTCCTCCTCCTCCTCCTCCTCCTCCTCCTCCTCCTCCACCCACTCCGGTCACCCCACCACCTCCTCTCTCCCCCCCGCCCCCGCCGCCGCCACCCCGCTCCTCCTCCAGCAGGAGGCACAGCTCCTTGAGCTCCAGGTTCTCCTTGATCACCTCGTCCTGCCGCTGCTCCAGCTCCTTGAGCTTCTGCAGGTAGAGCGTCACCTCCTTGCGCATGATGCTGGCGCTGTAGCGGCCCAGGCGCTGCCACTCGCGCGACACCCGCTTGCCCTTCTGACGGTCGTCGTCCAGGAAGCAGCAGAGGTCGCGCAGCTCACGGTTGTCCTCCTGCAGCTTCTGGTTCACGTCCTGCCACAGAGAGAGAGAGAGGGAGAGAAGGAGAGAGAGAGAGAGAGAGAGAGAGAGAGAGAGGGAGAGAGAGAGAGAGAGAGAGAGAGAGAGAGAGAGAGAGAGAGAGAGAGACAGAGAGAGAGAGAGAGAGAGAGTCAGATGGTCATTGATCATGGAAACAGCAACGAGCGGCCGTGTAGTTCAGTTTTCCACTGTGTGTGCCCTTCCTTTATTCACGCATTGCCATTTAACAGGTATACTGCCACACACACACACACACACAAAAACAACAACACTGTAGCCTATATACCAAAAATAAGGAGGACAGTCAATGCAAAAGAGCTCTCTGTTAGAACATTTGGATCTACAGAGCCCTCAACACTTCATAAATCATCTGTATTCTGTTGCAAGTAGAGATCTAAGAAAATATTAATACACTGTGAGATTTCAAAACCCTAAGGAATATAAGCAATATATTGGATCATAAAGCCCTGTGACATGTCACATACAGTATCATCTTTTCTAGGTACAGTGCTTGCCGGAACTCAGCTCTATACACCGAGCTCCTTTGAAGAGCAATATCTTGCGCAACCTCAGTTGAGCTCAGAAACTCTCAACATGAAGTATCCTACAAAAGAGACAAGAGATGTGGGCCGATGATGCAAGCCAAAGAGCCTGAAGCTTTTCATTGTCCATGGCAGCTCTAACGACTAGCCGTCCACAGATCCGTTCACTTCTCTGTAGAGAGACAGCCAGCCACCCAGTGACCTACACCGCCCGTCCTGTGTCCTGCTGCAAGACGGCCTGGTCAGGGAGGAGGAGGAGGAGGGTGTTTTTGGTGGGAGGATGGTTGAGGAGACTAAGTACCAGGCACCACTGAGGTCTGGCCGATGTCTAGTGTGGTTTTTTTACATATCTCTATCCTGTATCTCTCAAGGTGTAGGCTCCACCACCAGCTTCTGATTCACACCCATTAGTCAGCCACTTCGCCCCCCCGGACCTCTCCTCTGCTCTAATTATCTCACCGCCCGGCGACTTTCGCCCCTCGTGCATCTCAGGGAAGCTGACAGAGTCAGAACCTGGCACTTCACCCTCTCCGGCCCCCCCTCCCGATGCCATAGCTCTCTATAATGAAGCTTGTCTTTTTTTCTCTCAAGAAGAAGCAGTAGGGGAGCAGTTAAGATGTTTAAATCTCCCATGTGTATATACGCGCCCCCTCTCCTCCTCCTCATCAAGCGAGCGTCACTGCGGGGCCGGGACTTGGCAGGGCTGCTGCTGCGGCTGAACCTGGATATCATCTCTGTGTGGGTGATTTAATGAGGAATGTCCTGCGAAGGTAAACTGTTTTGCCTGCTGAATCGCCAGACGACGATGCTTCAAAAAACATGCAAGATATGCTGTGGAGAGGGGCTGGGGGGGGGGGGGGGGGGGGGAGAGTGAGTGTGTGGGTTGGAGATGTCATCCTGATATACGGTGAAGAGCCGGTGTTATATAGTGCCGATCATTAGGCTCTCCTGCTGCTCTCAGGAATGCACACAACAGGTGTGTCCCTCAATTATTCACTAGAAATTGGGAGATCCAAATGGTTAATTAAACACGATTTCACAGTTTTATATTCAATGAATTCACTTATAAAGATGATCAACCTTGCATCTGGCTCATGTACAGTAGGCTAACACACACACACACACACACACACACACACACACACACACACACACACACACACACACATGTACAATCAAACACTTAATCTGTCTATTCCCTCACGGAGATTCCAAGTGTGACAGTGAGATACTCAACCTGCCGTGCGCATTTCAGGTGCCACTGAGGAAAAAATGAAAACTATGATCTCATCCTTGAGAAAATGCGCGCGCCCCCTCACCTTCAACCCCCGAATCTCGTTCAGATGCAACTGGAGGCTGCGGTTGACCTCGCGGATCAGATTGGCGTGGTCCATGATGACGCTCATCTTGTCCGCCTCGGACCGCCGCAACCGCCGCACCAACTCCTCCTTGGTCCACTTCAGAAGCTCCTCGTCCGACAGATTGGCGATATCCTCCGCCGGACTTTCCGTCCCCTTGGATATTGACAGCTGCAGCTGGGGCTGGGTAGCTTTCTCCATGAGCACGGACGAGCTACAATACAACAAACTACTTGAAAAATATGCACAGGGCTCCTGCCAACATCTGTCCGCATCCGAACCAAGGCGGGTCTGTGGGACACACCGAAAAAGCGCAAGCTTCCGATACAGCAATAGGGGGTGAGGCTACTCTTTCCCCCCCAAAGCAACAGCTGAGGATTATCAGTTAGTTGAACGTGAAAAATGCTACACCCGGCTCCTCCTTACACCTTCTCAGCGCGCACATAGTTCCTCCGAGTTTGCGTGTCAAGACAGCATCAAAGGCATCGTGCGTCCAGGCAGGGGGATCCGCGGCTTAGCGCCGGCACTTGATGTGCACGCCTTCGTCTCGTTCCGCACTCTCCGCCAAGACATAGGGGAGGATGCACAGCAGCATCTCCGGCAAGTGCACTGGGAAAGAGAGAGAGCGTGACTGCAGTATCGACCTCTCTTTCTCCCTCTCTCTCTCGCTTTCCCTCCCACCCTCCTGGGGGGCTAGACGTTGATGGTGAAACAGTGCCATCTACAGGTTGACAAAGCAACTGATCTTAGCTGGGTTGGAATTTTAGTCATAGTAGCTCGTGACACTTTTACATTTTAATGTTAAATGAATAACACAATCCAAGGGCCTATAATAAATGTATAATGGAACACTGATCCAGGCCAGAAGAAAACTACTAGGCCTATGTGTAATGTGAAGATTTTAATCAAAACAAACAAACAAAAAACACTGAGAAGAATAATAGAGAAAGTATAAGAACAAAGTAGGCTACCATTAATTGCATAGAAATAACTATGGAAACATTTTATCCAGGGAAACTCGATGTTCAGCTTATCTGTAGCAGCCCACTTGTGGGAGGAGTGCGCTGGTGACGTCTAGGAAACATGGAGCCAATAGTAAACTGCTGAATGTGTAGTAACACGTCATTCCACAGCGGAGAAGAAACCGGTCGGGTTGAGCCCGGTTGAGCGCAGTTGCCAGCCGAAATTTCATTGCCCATCTGCTTATTTTAGTGCAGATGTGATTGATATACAACAGAAGATACATTTCAATTATTTATTGCCGTTTGGATTTACGGATTCATTCCAGGTATGATATGATCATCAAACTGCTTTCCTCTTGAACTAGGCCAGCTCCTCAGGTTGGGCGAAGCCCCGGATTAGCCCAGTGAACCGTCGCTTGTTAGCATGATAGCTTTTTGGCTATCTTATTTTCTTGACTGTCTGTCTGCTACACTGCTAGATTTCTGCTTAGGTTCATGGTAACGTCTTTTAAGTCTGAGGTCGGTTTCACTGGAGACATTGGTCATATGAGGTTTTAATTGTAAGGTTTAATTCAATCGTCTGTAGCGTAGGCAGTGCCGGGGGTAGTTTCATAGCATAGTTAGCATTGCTTCACCGACTTTACCAGCTTGCTAGCCAATAACCCAGATACCGGCTGAGAAGCATCTGTTGTTTTAAAGAGACAGCTGATCATGTCAGGTCAACATTCTGTTCTAGTTTGGTCTCGACAAATACGTTTTTATGTTTTGAATTACTGACGTCTGCGTTGTCACGGCATGTTTCAGATGTACAATGGTGATGCATGTTGATATGAACTTCATAGTTAACATCAGTAAAAGTGTTGAGTAGCCCAACCTATGCGACGTCACGTTATACTGTAATTTTGCCCAGCCTATGATGCGTGTATCGTAGCGAGATGTATTCTTCCCCGTGTAGGGTTGTGTTGAAGTTATTGTAGCAGTTTTGCTTGTCAATATTGTCAACGTCAGCACTCTGTTTCAGAAAAATCTGATAATTGCTCTCAGCTGCTAGTTGGCTTGGATAACAGGTATACTTTGTGTCCCTTTGAGTTGCAGATAAGATATCTGCTGCACTTTCTGGTTCACCCCCTGTGATGTAAGGGGTTAGGAGTGCAAGAACTGACAGTACCTCGATTAGTGTAACTAAGAATAACACCTTATAGCAAGTTTCATAATATCTATACGCTGCTGTCTATTCCTGGCATTCCTACAGCTCAATGGAAGGTTGATGTAACACGCTGCTTGAGCCTTTGTCACTCACTTGTTGACATTCTTCATTAAAAATAGCCTGGCCTCTTGCATAAACACACACTTATTAAGAAGATGTCGGGCAAGTTCAGAGTGACGCACAAAGGCAACACCTTTCATTTCTTCCATTGTTCAACCGGTTGTGTCTACCAGGCAGCAAACGTCAGCGTGTAGAAAAGCTTTGTTCCGAGTGTCTGGCCAAGGCTCACAAAGACACACTTAGTCTCTCTCTCCCTCCCTCCCTCTCACTTTTTCACTGACAACATTTGTCTTTATTTCTCCTCCCCTCTCTTCTTCTTTATCTTCTGTCCATCCTCAGTTCTCTACTTATTTCACCACAATGGACGCGCAACAGCAACAACAACAACAACAACAGCAGCAGCAACAACAGCAGCAGGCTGCCTCGATGACCTACCAGGAGTTCATCCAGCAGAACGAGGACCGCGATGGCGCGCGCTTCAGCTGGAACCTGTGGCCGTCCAGTCGCCTGGAGGCCACGAGGCTGGTGGTGCCCGTCTCCTGCCTCTTCACGCCGCTCAAGGAGCGGCCCGACCTGCCGCCCGTCCAGTACGAGCCCGTGCTGTGCAGCCGCGCCAACTGCAAGGCGGCGCTCAACCCGCTCTGGTGAGAAGACGACGACTCTCGAGTCGTGTTGCTGTTTGATTGTGTGTGTGTGGTGCAGATGTGTGTGTGTGGTGCAGATGTGGTGCTCTGGTGAGAAGATGACTCTCGAGTCGTGTTGCTGTTTGATTGTCTGTGTGGTGCAGATTTTTCACCTTTTCACCTTTGAGGGTCTGCTTACTCAAAATCCCTAGTCCTGCGTGATTGTTTAAGTGTATCTGGTCATGTGGTCATCTGGTCAACACTGTACTGTTTTTTTTAATGGCGGAAACCTCACTTTACCTAAACAAGAGTCGTGTTACTATTTGATTGCATGTACCAGATGGTGCAGATGTTTTACCTGCCTTTGAGTGTCTGCTCATTCAGAGTCCTAAGTTCTGCATGATTGCTGAGGTGTATCTGATCATGTGCGTACAGATGTTGCTGATGTTTTTACCTGCCATCGAGGTTCTGTTTGCTTAAAACGTCACAATAGGTGAAGCTCATAGACTGCCATGATTTGATGGTAACTTAAAGTTTTAGCCATTCTGCAGCTGAGGCATGTACACAGTTCTGGTTATTAGGCTGACATGCGCAACAACAACACTGCCTGCCATTGAGGGTCTGCTGCTCACACAAAATCCCTAGTCCTGCATGATTGTTTAAGTGTATCATGTGTATCATCAGTGTATTGTGGTCATGTGGTCATCTGGTCAACACTGTACTGTTTTTTTTAATGGTGGAAACCTCACTTTACCCTAACAAAAGCCCGCCGTAAAACCTTCAGATGAAACCCTAAAATACTAAAGTGTTGTTATCCTGCCATCCCACCTTAAGCCTCTGTGGCCAGGGGGGCCATGCTGTAAAAGTGCTATCTGCTCTTTGATCATGCTAATGCACCCATTGGAAAGGGCCATCTATCAGCTCTCTGTGTGTCTGGGAGGCCCCTTCATCACAGGCCAAACAGTCCTCTGTGTGTGTGTGTGTGTGTGTTTAGTTATGTTTATTAGCCATTCAGTTGAGTGAAAGGGGATCACTCACCCTCCCCCCCTCCCCCACACTTTTGAAAGCTTTCAGTCTATTTCCTCAGTCTGTAAATTGATTAACAAGACATTACCTTCACTCCTTGATCTGTCCATAGTGTTTTTATCTGTGCCTAATGATTACAGTGAATGATTTTTTTTTTTTTCACCCCTTGCATTTTTGTCGCTCTGCCTTGTAGCCAAGTGGACTACCGAGCCAAAATATGGGCCTGCAACTTCTGCTTCCAAAGAAATCCAGTAAGTATGCCCTCAGTGGAAGACACCACTCTGACTCCTGAGTCCTGTTTGGCATGGAGCACTGGCTTCTTTGTCCTTTTCATAGCAGTCGTTAAACGCCGCTTAAGATACACAAATTAAATTCCTTCCACCCGTCCAAAGTTCATAATGCGTGTCTTGTGATATCTGTCCACACCGCTGGTGAGTGTATTGGGTGTCTTGATTGATTGATTGATTGATTGATTGATTGATTGATTGATTTTTCCCGCTCTGCTCCATCCTTTGTCCAGTTCCCTCCATCCTACGCTGGCATCTCCGAGGTGAACCAGCCCGCTGAGCTCATGCCGCAGTTCTCCACCATCGAGTACATCGTGCAGGTAAACACACCTCCTGCACGGCACACAGACAGACTGTACTGTACACACAGATTGTGACACTGCACACACACACACACACACACACACTGTATACACACACACACACACATACCTACATACATGCATTGCATACATGCTCCCCCATGCTCACAGTGGAACATGTGAACTTTAGCCACTGTTCCAGAGGCTGGCTGATAACTTGAGGTCATCAGGGGCCTCCGTAGAAAAGGGAGACCGAATGTATGTAATGGTTATCAATGGGATTAGGCCATAGTGCTGGATGTGTGATCTGCAGTCAGTCTGCTGATAGTGTTCGCTAAATGATGGATTTTTTTGTTTTAACTAGAAACTGCAGTCCCACTTAAGGTTATTTCATGATGGATTTTTTTTTTTTAACTACAAAACTGCAGTCCCACTTAAAGTTATTTCCGTGCCCATCTAAAATGCATGGTCCTTCTTGTGAATTATCCCCAAAATGGTCACCTTTTTTTTTCATATGAAGACCGTTGTAGGGCATCAGAGTAAGAACATAGTGGTGCACACACAGCTGAGATTGTTAAGAAATAGTCTCACTAGTCCCTATGCTGCCATGATCATAGATTCCTATTTTGCTAGGAGAAACCAAAGACACGTAGTATATGGAGTTTAGCGTCCGTATCAGACTGTTTTTCTGAAAGGTCATAGAATGATTGGAAAAAAAAAACAGATCACCTCAATATTCTGCCGGCATATTTGCCAATGACCTCATTCTGTCCATTCTACACCTTCTCTTTCAACAACCCCGTAACCATTTACTGCCTCTTTCAAATGGCATATCACGTTTGCATCCCTATCTGTGACTCATAGGCGCTTAGAAATTTGGTTGTGCTGTGCAAAGTCAATAAAGATGTACTATTCTCTTCTTTTCTGTTCCATGACATTGCTACTCGTTTTTGGCCCTCCTCTGTCTCCGTCCTTTCCCAGCGAGGCATCACATCCTCTCTGATCCTCTAGAAATGACTGCCAGAAATGACTACCTCTAGAAATTAGATCGTGTTGTTCAAAGTCAATAAAGACGTCCCTATTTTTTTCTCTCATTTCTCTTCTATTCTATTCTGCACCGCAAAGCTGCTTTTTCACCCTCCTCTGTCTCCTCTGTCTGTCATCCTCTCGGATCTTCTAAAAATTACTACTAGAAATGACCTCTAGAAATTAGATGGTGTTATACAAAGTCAATAAAAACGTCCCTTTTTTTTCCCTCTGTCTTCTCTTCTATTCTTCTCTTCTGTTCTGTACCACGAAACTGCTTTTTGACCCTCTCTTGTCTCCGTCCGTCCGTCCCTCCCCCCCCCCCCCAGCGCGGCCCGGCGTCCCCGCTGATCTTCCTGTACGTGGTGGACACGTGTCTGGAGGAGGAGGACCTGCAGGCGCTGCGCGAGTCGCTGCAGATGTCGCTGAGCCTGCTGCCGCCCAACGCCCTGGTGGGCCTCATCACCTTCGGCCGCATGATCCAGGTGCACGAGCTCAGCTGCGAGGGCATCGCCAAGAGCTACGTCTTCCGCGGCACCAAGGAGCTCACGCCCAAACAGATCCAGGTACTGAACGCGCCCGCCAAAGACGCGGAAACATATGCTTGTAGTTGTTCAGCGTTGTTGTAATGTCGGGCCATATTGGAGATTTGGTTTGAGTAATTTCCTGTGTGTTAGCCGTATTGTGTATAAGCTGCAAGACAGTGGTTTGTGCCAGATACAAGAAACAGAACCATATTAATGCCATATTAACTGACCATGTATTAACCTCATAGTTGCAGAATTTTTGCAAAAACAATGAATAAGCCGTGGCTAATTCTTGGGAAATGGCGGTTATCATAAGTGTTGTGAAGAGGCTGTGTGTGTTGCGGTGTGTTAACGGCGGTTGTGTTTTCGGTTTGGTCATCAGGAGATGCTGGGCTTGATGAAGCCGGCCGCCTCCGGGCAGCAGGGCCGACCGCTCAATCCGCCGGACACGACCGCCTCCTGCAGGTACGCATCACACGAGACCGCCGTCTACTTCCCCTACTGCCGTCCACTTCCTGTGCTGCAGCGGCAGAAACCAACACCAGTCTTCACTCACACTCTCTCTCATGTGACCAGAATCATTTGCTCGTTGACATTTTGTTTTCTGTGACGGCATCATTTTTAACTTGAGGAAGTGAGAGAGACCATGGCCTCAGAGTGAGGTCACCCATGCCCCCCCCTCCACTATCACCCTCTACATTAGAGGAAGCCTGTTTGGATGTGAATCTAACCCCTCTTACAGCCTTAAAGCCATTCTATTAACCCTTTCTTCTCCGACTGCTTTTTTTGCTGCCCTAACTACATTGGATGGCCTATTAACCCCTTCATGTCCACCCCACTGCTTCGCCCTACGCAGGTTCCTGCAGCCGGTGCACAAGGTGGACATGAACCTGACCGACCTGCTGGGCGAGCTCCAGAGGGATCCGTGGCCGGTGCCCCAGGGCAAACGTCCGCTGCGCTCCACTGGCGTCGCCCTCTCCATCGCCGTCGGCCTGCTGGAGGTAACGGCCCTCACCTTTGACCTTTAGACTCCGTTACTGACAGGCTTGTGTGTGTGTCACACCGAATATGAGTGTTTTCTGTGGTGCCACGAGAGCTGGGATTTGGCTCAGCTTTGGCAGTAGAGTGAGGTAGATGACTGGAGGTGTGGGTTCAGAGAAGCCATTTTTGAGATATCTATTCAGCATTGACAATCAAATGAAATCTCTCTCTCAAAAAATAGTTATTTTTGTATTCTCACAATTGTCTATTGATTTTTTTTTTCATTCAGATTCAACTGAGAGTTGCTATTCCTCATATTGCGTTTTTTATTTATTTATTTGTTTTTGGTCTGTACACGTCAACAAAACCTTCCACCTTCCTCTCTCCCCTCCCCCTTTCTTTCTTTCTCTCTCTCTCTCTCTCTCTCTCTCTCTCTCTCTCTCTCTCTCTCTCTCTCTCTCTCCCTCCCCCTCCCTCCCTCTCTCCCTAAGTCACTAATCAATATTTGTTTCATAATACACTGCGGATGTGTCTGTTCCTTGGCTGTACTCTGAGGCCTGGGCTTGATAACAGCAGTGTTAGATACGGCTTCTGCACTCGTGGCACTTCACTCCCTGCTGCTGTGACCTTAGCCTGCTTTCAGTATCACTTCAACCACGTTGCATATGTTACGTAACACACACACACACACACACACACACACACACACACACACACACACACACACACACACACACACACACACACACTCACACACACACCCTGACCGGAGTTGGAACGTCATGTTTTACAGCGCTGTTGGTGGCACACAGCTGATTTGTATCTTTTGGAACCACTTCTATATTTGAATCCACACACACACACACACACACACACACACACACCTGCGCGCGCCTCTATATTTGCCTCTACATTTGAATCATCTGCTTCCTGCACTCTATGTACATTTGTATGTTATGACATGATGGTCATTGACTGGTGTATTCAGTTGTGGCCTATGAAATGGGTTATTCTCTTGTACATCTCCAGGTCACCCTCACCACCACTGCATAGCACTTAGCCTGCTCTTTATCAGTTGTTGTAATGATCTACTTAAAGTATCGTGTTGTACTGAACACGGAAGCCACACTTTAGAGGTTCCATTTGTCATTTAAAGGGGCTTTATTGGGATGGGTTTGGGATAGTTACAAAAGTATATGTATGCCTGCACGAAGTATGAAACACATATATATCCAATTTCTAAAATGGATTTAATATGAACAGGCAAGTGTGCATTTCATATTTTATGTATGTACAATTAAATGAATGCACACTAAAAAATGCACATTATACTGTACACATTTCTTATTTCATGTTTAGTTTTCTTAGCTGAGTTGCAGACGCCTAAATCTGATCACCTCTCCCTCTCTCTCTCTCTCTTTAGGGCACGTTCCCCAACACTGGCGCTCGCGTGATGCTGTTCACCGGCGGCCCCCCCACCCAGGGCCCTGGCATGGTGGTCGGGGACGAGCTGAAGACGCCCATCCGCTCCTGGCACGACATCCAGAAGGACAACGCCCGCCACCTGAAGAAGGCCACCAAGGTCAGTCTCGGAGCTGGACGAGTGCTCTCTGGACACTTGAGATGCCAGTTTTGACCAACTGCTATGCATGGCTCTATGTTTATGTCAAATGTTAACGTGTGTGTATGTGTGTGTGTGTGTGTACCTACAGTACTACGAGGCACTGTCCCACCGCGCGGCAGATAATGGCCACAGCATGGACATCTACGCCTGTGCACTGGACCAGACGGGACTGTTGGAGATGAAGTGCTGTGCTAACCTGACCGGGTGAGGCACACAACACAGTTATGCAACTACACAGCATGGGCTGAGACTACAGAGTAGGAACTGTAGTCGTAAGCCAGCTGTGCTAATAGGAATTTAGAGACAGATTGATTGAATGATTTAATGTTTGAATGATTGACTGATTGAATGCTTTAATGTTTGAATGGATTGATTGATTGTAATGATTGATCTGATTGATTGATTGATTGATTGATTGATTTGATTGATTATTTGATTGCGTATTTGACTTTCCTGAAATTGAAATTGAATGTATTTACTCACAAATTGGACCCACACTGTTTGAGATACCATACATACATCATTGTCTTTATATTAGTCTTTATTTCTGAACGTCCTTCACTGCACACTGTATTGTGTTGCGTTCTCTACTGACACCACCCGTTTGCGTTGCGCTACAGAGGCCACGTTGTGATGGGCGACTCCTTCAACACGTCGCTGTTCAAGCAGACCTTCCAGCGCGTCTTCAACAAGGACTACAACTCCGAGTTCCGCATGGCCTTCGGAGCCACCCTGGAGGTCAAGGTGAGGCACGGCAGGGCAGCGGCAGCAGCAGCAGCACAGCCGGGGTTAAAACTGACCAACCCCGGCCTCCTCTGGGTTAATGAGTAACATGTGTTGACTCAGGAGCATAGACTCTCCTCTCTCTCTCTTTCAAAATGGAGGACACCATTTTTTTTCAGTTAAATTGTTTTAGGACTTCCATTTCATGTCATCCATTCATAAGATTGAATTTGATTGCGTAGATTTTCAGGATTCCCGACTATGTCAATGATGTGTTTACTTTACTCAGTCAGACTTAGATAAGGCTACACAAGTGTTTCATTGTTGCTGGGGCAATTATCAGACGCTGTAAGGAAATGCTGTTGTGTAAGGAAAGGCTGCCCCGTATCTCTGCTGACTGGCTTGACTGTTCCCTCCAGACCTCCCGCGAGCTGAAAGTGGCCGGAGCTATCGGCCCCTGCGTCTCTCTCCAAGCCAAGGGGCCAGGCGTCTCGGAAAACGTAAGTAGAGTTGAACTCGCCCAGAAATGAAAGAGTCTTTTTTTTTGTTCTACAAACGTTTGTTTCCCAGCAAGGATAAGACAGAGTCTCCATTTTGACCTCACCCAGAGAAACAACAACAACAACAAAAAAGTCCTTGTTTGTTTTTTCCTCAATCGAGGATGAGACGGAGTCTCCATTTTGACCCTGCCACGTTCTCTCTCTCTGTTTGCAGGAGATGGGCGTAGGCGGCACCACCCAGTGGAAGGTGTGCAGTCTAACCCCGGCCACCACCTTGGGCATATTCTTCGAAGTTGTCAACCAGGTATGCACACAATGCTGCCAAACGGCCCACAGGCATATTTACAGCACAGTAATGGGTTTTTAGACACATTAAATGTTTCAGATGGAATGTGAAGTGTGGGAACGTCGTTGTTTGCGTCAATAATTGTTTGCGTCAATAATTATTTCACCTCAGTGACAAGTCACAAGAAAAAGAGCTGACTGCGTCAGATTTGTCATTGCTCTGGGGTGTATTCCGAGTACGTGGTTTAGTTGTGTTAAACCAGAGCCCAATGGCATTGTTTTGTTTGGAGAATGACGCCATACAACTCTTTTATTAAGAGGTTCACCACTTTACCACTCCGAGTTAACTTACCCAGGTTTGGGCCTAAACCACATACTTGGAATACCCCAAAGTGTGCAAGTTGGAGGATGCAAGTTATTTGACGTTTCTTCATGTATTCAGTGTGTCTGGTAGAGCCGGGTGTTTAGTTTAGGGTAGACCCGGTTGTTTAGTTCTGGGTAGACCCGGTTGTTTAGTTCTGGGTAGACCCGGGTGTTTAGTTCTGGGTAGACCCGGTTGTTTAGCTCTGGGTAGACCCGGTTGTTTAGCTCTGTGTAGACCCGGGTGTTTAGTTCTGGGTAGGCCTGGTTGTTAAGCTCTGGGTAGACCTGGGTGAGTAGTTCTGGGTAGACCCAGTTGTTTGATTGCCTGCTCTGTGTGTGTGTTTGCAGCATAACGCCCCCATCCCTCAAGGAGGCCGAGGAGCCGTCCAGTTCATCACTCAGTACCAGCACTCCAACATGCAGAAGAGGATCAGGGTCACCACCGTGGCCAGGAAGTGAGTACACACACACACACACACACACACACACACACTAGTACACACACACGGGTTGAAAGTCTACATCACTATTTGCTTATTTCCTGTCAGTTACAGCCTGAAGGAGACTGACCTCTTTGTTTCTTACTATTTGTCTTTGCCGTCATGTGATCTAGAATACAGTGTGCGGATGCATTAAAGAGGACAGAGAATGGATGAATTGAGTATTGCGCTGTGTTCTCTGATGTTAAAATAGTATATATTCAACTTTGATTTATAAAAAATAAACTCAATTGCAATTTTACAAGCCCAATTAAAACCCTTATATTTAGGCTGGGTATTGAAATGGTCCTTTTGACTAAATGGTGCCCTATTGAACTTAAATGGTTTTGCGATATTTGACTTAGGCTTTGTTTTAATTCGTCCATTTTTTAGTGGCTATTTCTAAGTTCAAGATTTTCATATGAAGGAGGGCACAACAATACCTCATGTTCATGTTAGATCTTTGGTTATGCACAACCTTTCCTAAGTCACCAAGACAAAAATGGTTTCCATTCTATGTCACGTATGCTTTGACAGCCTTGCCGGTCTGTTGCCATTGACTGAGTGTAACACCTCAGGTTTTGGCTCCAGGCTGTTTAAGTCATGACGCGGTAACCAGCCCTTCCCAATAGCTGGCATGCACTACGTGTACTCTGGCAAGATGCGCTTTTTTTAGTGTTCAAACTATTTGCGTAGGAGGTGTTTTTGTTGTCTATAGGCCTGTGGGCCAGGGCGTGGGTGTGTGTGTTTCCGTGTGTGTGCTTTCTTTTCTCTGTGTACATTCCGTGTGTGTATGAGTGTGACGTATGATGCGTGTGTGCGTGTGTGTGAACGCGTCACTCACCGTTCCATCTGCACTTCTCTCTTGTCTCTCGTTCACAGCTGGGCGGACGCGCAGTCCCAGATCCAGCACATCGAGTCCTCGTTCGACCAGGAGGCCTCGGCGGTGCTCATGGCGCGCCTGGGCGTGTTCCGGGCGGAGACGGAGGAGGGGCCCGACGTGCTGCGCTGGCTGGACAGGCAGCTGATTCGCCTGGTGAGTTTGGACGTCTCCGCCAAACGGAAGGAGCTATGTGACTGATTGATTGATTGATTGATTGATTGATTGATTGATTGATTGCTTGATTGATTCATTGATTTCTGGATCAAGACAATGAGACAGTAATCCAAAGGATGACATGCTAAAGTAAAATACTTTAGCAAAATATAATCCTTGAATGAAGTGACCTGCTACTGAAATGGAAAAGCTTTTCTTAATGGAAAAAACAGCCTTTTGTCTGCCATACATTGGGTGGTTAGTTAAGTAAGATGATGTATGACCGATCATTTGAAATAAACAAAGTCTGTTTTGTGGCATTAATGGGCGGTCTGGTTCTTTGCTTGCCTACAGTGTCAGAAATTTGGCCAGTACAATAAGGATGACCCCACTTCCTTCAGGCTCTCGCAGTCCCTCTCCCTTTACCCACAGGTGAGTGTCAGGTTCATTCTTACCTGCGTGTAGCCTTTTCAAGGCAGACACACATGTATACCTTGGTTTGGTATGGTTTGGTTTGTTTGTTTGTTTGTTTGTTTGTCTGTTTCCCATTCACTCAAGTTGCTCACCTGTGTTCTTCCGTCCCACAGTTCATGTTCCACCTGAGGCGATCGCCGTTCCTGCAGGTGTTCAACAACAGCCCGGACGAGTCGTCCTACTACCGGCACCACTTCATGCGCCAGGACCTGACCCAGTCGCTCATCATGATCCAGCCCATCCTCTACTCCTACTCCTTCTACGGACCCCCAGAGGTGAGCATGGCCACACACACACACACACACACACACACACGGGGAGCACTACACTCACAGTTGGCATAGGAAGGTTCTACATGTCTCTGATGTGGGCTATGTAATGACTGAACTGAAGGAATTCTAGATGGATTACTTCATTACAACTCTATATTTTTCTTTCCTTCCTTATATCTCTATTTTTTCCCCTTCTTTTACCTCTATATTTCCTTCCTTTTATCCATCTTCCTCTCTCTCTAATAGTATTGTTTTTTGATTGTGCCATATGAGCTGTTGGAAGAGTAAAAACTAGTTGTATAGCTGCTCATGTTGTCCTGTTTCCCCTCTCTAGCCTGTGCTGTTGGACAGCAGCAGTATCCTCCCTGACCGCATCCTGCTCATGGACACCTTCTTCCAGCTGGTCATCTTCCATGGAGAGGTAAACAAACATGGCCACCTTCATTTCTATGCGTCCTATTCAGTGAAGAGATGCTCATGTTCAGTATTTAAAAAGTTGTTTTAATTATTTTTCTGGGGAATAACAGATCTGACGGCTAACAAATCAAATGTAATCCATACTTTTCCAAGCCCTTGGTGTAATATACAATAATATACTATTTTGTTGTAATGGACATTTTATCTTTGTACTTTACTGTACTATAAGTACTTTTAAATGGAGGAACACGCCAGAGTTTTGGAAAAGTAGTTTATTTGCGAATTGAGTGAAATAAGAGGATCTATATCCTTTTCTTCTCTGTGCGTGCAATAACATCATTAGCCTAGCTTAGCATAGTTCACTGGAAGTTGGTTAGACCAGTTAGCCTATAGGTAACTTCCTGTCCCCATTTGTAATGCATGAATGATGGAAGTGATGAAACCACAGTTGCTAACCTGTTAGCAATTTAGTTGCATTGCAACCAGCAAAATTGCTAACTTAGTTAGCATAGCAAAGTTGCTAACTTAGTTAGCGCCCCAGATGCCTGTATGGCCCGTAGCTGACGTGCTGATGTGTGCTGCAGACCATTGCCCAGTGGAGGAAGGCCAAGTACCAGGAGATGGCCGAGTACGAGAACTTCAAGCAGCTGCTGCAGGCGCCGCTGGACGACGCGCAGGAGATCCTGCAGACGCGCTTCCCCATGCCGCGCTACGTGGACACGGAACACGGCGGCTCGCAGGCGCGCTTCCTGCTCTCCAAGGTCAACCCGTCGCAGACCCACAACAACCTCTACGGCTGGGGCCAGGTACGGAGACTCGACACACACGCAGGAACACTCACACTCTCACACATTCACATTCACATTCACATTCACATTCACATTCACTCTCTCTCTCTCTCTCTCTCTCTCTCTCTCTCTCTCTCTCTCTCTCTCTCTCTCTCTCTCTCTCTCTCTCTCTCTCTCTCTCTCTCTCTCTCTCTCTCTCTCTCTCTCACACACACATTCACACTCTCACACATTCACATTCACATTCACATTCACATTCACTCTCTCTCTCTCTCTCTCTCTCTCTCTCTCTCTCTCTCTCTCTCTCTCTCTCTCTCTCTCTCTCTCTCTCTCACACACACACATTCACACTCACAGAGTAGTGTGGACATGCAAACAGATATCCAGATATAGGGAAACACACACACACACAGACACACACACACACATAAATATGAACACTAAAAAGGAAAATATGAACATGAATGAGCACATTTAAATGTACGAACACGCACACCTTCAGAAACACAACTGTCCAGTCCCCACACAATAAAGTCACTCTACGTTCTCAACATGCAAATATGCACTGAACTACCCGTTCAGATCTATACGGACTATAGTCTCTCTCACACACACACGCACTTTGATCATTTATGTAAATATCTCTCTCTCTCTCTCTCTCTCTCTCTCTCTCTCTCTCTCTCTCTCTCTCTCTCTCTCTCTCTCTCTCTCTCTCTCTCGGAGTTGTGGTCTGTGACTAACCGATGGTGTGCTGTGCGGTTTGTGTTTCAGGAGTCTGGCGCCCCCATCCTCACAGACGACGTCAGTCTGCAAGTGTTCATGGACCACCTCAAGAAGCTGGCCGTGTCCAGCTCTGCCTAAACACCCCCTTCCCAGCCTTGGACCAAATGAATGGAGTGCATGAGGATGTGTGCGTGCGTGTGTGTGCGTGTGCGTGTGTGTACGTGTGTGTACATCTATATGTATGTGTGTGTGTGTGTGTGAGTGAGAGAGAATGAGTGAGTGAGTGGGTGAAGTAGATTGCAAAGTGTGATTGTCCTTAGTTAAGGTGGATCCTGTATTAACATTTCCATTATCGAAGGAAAAAAAAACCTTTCTTATCTGGAAAGGCATGTTTGTTCGTTTGTGTTTTTCCTGTTTGTCCTTTGAAATGTCTACTGAAACTTCATACTGTACCTCAGATGAATTACTGGTAGTGATTTTTTTGTTTTTGTTTTAACTGTTATATATTTTTTGTTAACATTCCACGGAACTGGATGATTATGATGATTTATGTGTTTGTTTTGTGTCCTTTTTAATTTGTGCCTGTTTCTCCGTGACCCCAGCCACTTAAACAAATTGTTCCAACGATTGCTTTAATGTTCTGATGAATGAATGTCGATAGTGTAGAGATGAAATTATATGAGATGACGTAGAAAGACTGATTGTTCGATGAAGAACGTTTGGAGTTGGCAAAGTCCTTGCCGTGTTGCTTTCCACCTCAGTCATTCCACTTTTCTATGAAAACCATGTTTTTCTGACCCCTGTCTCCCCCTAACTAGTGAATGCCCAAATATGTGGAACTGCAACCACTGCACCCACCCATATTACTGGGTGAGATGCATTAATACTTAGCTATAAGAGGATGACCAGCACCTTTGTATTAGTCTTCTTCCAGTCGTTAATAATATTTAAGAGTCTGAAAAGAACCGTGTTGTTGGTACACTGTTTATTAATTAGCCTTTTAATACTGTAAAGGGAATGTTAATTTGTCCAGACCTGACCATGTATGTCACAATACTATGCATAAAGTTTATGTCAAAAAATATACTTGGTTGATTTTTTTTCCCCGTTTAGTGTCATTAATAGTTGTATAAGTGAAAACATTATTTAAGCAGGCTAAATAAAGCGGCAAAATAGTTATATTTGGTTATGTTTTGGTTTATTATCACACTTTGTATTTTGGTATGTCTACACAACCAAATACATAGATAATATAAATACGTATATCTATGGTTTACCATAGTCATCTGAGCAAGGATAATATTGTGGTTATATTCATTATTATTAATATTAATAATAATAATAATAATAATAATTTGTATTATTATTACATATTATTTAAGTTTATTGTGTTCAACATAGGAGTTCACCTGTCATTTTTCAGCCAAACGAAAAAAAGAAAAAAAAACGTTGGTGGGGAGAACATACAGGAAGTTACGTAGGACATCCAAAATGGCTGCGCCCTTGTGAGAAGCGGAGAAGTGACTTCATGACAGCAGTCAGCTTACTGGATTTTTAAAAACGGTTACTTGCTAAAGTGAATGCATCATGCCCATCAGTGATGTGTTTAAGTGGAAGAAGCGTGCCTCACTGATGTACGCCATAGGGGCTTGGACAGTATGTGGTTCACTGGCCTACTACAAATATTATAACATAGAGCCCTTGGGTAAGATGCTCCTCTAACCTTACCTGTGATAGCCGCCGCTTTGCTGTGTCAAATATTCAGTATCTTGTTAGGAGAGGGAACACGGTTATCTCATGGAGCAGGGGCGATCATGGCCGTTGAGCAGTTCAAAATGTAGACCTTAAAAGTCTAATCTCTCTGCTGTCGTTAATTTCTGTCGTGCGTTTTGTCTGACGTGTATTGAACATGTCAACAGAGAATTTCTAATGTGAAAAAAACATAAACGGGATGTCACTGTATTTTTACTTTGGAGCAGTTCATTTCGTCGTGTACATTTGTTTGTGGTTAAGGGCTAGCTCAACGTGTGAGAAGAGGTGAGCTAACAACACTGGTGTTTTTCTTGAATCAGTCACAGCAACGCCTGTTGAAGAGGACAAGGGAATCGTCGAGAAGTATAAAGGCGACTACCACAAAACAACAGTTGTCTACAGAGAAGACTTTGTCCCATATTCTTCACGGCTACTCAATTTCCTCAAAGGCCCTTCTACTGAAGACTCCCCTGCAGCCGCAGAGGATCTGAAGGATGAAACATAAACTGGGATACAGACTGGGACAGACACGGAGTATCCCAGTCAAGATTCAACACCATTGAATCACCCATCACAAACAAAAGCGATTGATTTCAGAAAATCACTTGGTCTGTAAATATCTAACAGAGCATAGCCTACGCAGTGTTACTGTTTATTTCCCATCGGTGTATGTTTTATTGTTGTTATTGTATTACTTCAAGCAATTCGATATTGTTCAGTGATGCATTGCAATAATGAATGAAAACCATAAAATCTCTGATTGAAGACATGGCATTAGATCTGTCAGAAACACCTGATTAAATCAGAATCCACCATCAATATTTTATTCTGGTCACTTTTTTTTGTTTAGTGTGTTTACTCTGGTTGGAATGTAATGCTTTTTCTGATACTGATTGACACTGTAGTCTGAGTGTTATGCTCGGACTACAGGGTGTTCAGTAGCCTACAAGCATTATTCAACCCAGCTTGATTGATGGCGTAATTAAAAGTACAGCTTAAAAATGAGATCTGAAGTTGTACTCATGCATTTCAAGTAGGCTTTTTCAACTGCGAAGATGCGTGTCTCTACACTTACCACGTGGGGGCGACAACTGATAATGGTCGTAGACACTACACTACTGCCGTACAAGGCCCTCCTCTAAACCGGAAGTTTGAAGTTATTTCGCGTGTATGGTGCACAGCCAGCGACAGAGGCTAATATAAACACGCCAAAACGATGAAGGCTATTATACAAAGAGTCACCCAGGCCAGCGTGACTGGTAAGTGATATTTACTGTGATGTTGAGGTTTATCTGGTCCAATGGTTTACTCAGTGATTCTGCTGTAAGAACAATGCAGCCCACATTTCATTCAACAAAATCTGATTCAACCTCGGGCAGCGTCTCTTGCTAATTCTTTCACGCCCATTGGACGCTAACCTAGCTACTTTGGGTGTGTGTGTGATGACCATTGTCCACCTAACGTTACATTGATAGGTAATGAATCGATATAGCGTAGGCCTAGTGTATACAAATTTGAAACTTCACCGCTGTCAGACTTTTCCAGCTGCACACACACCACGTGGGGACATCTGTCAGCATCAAGAGTGAGTTAAGTGTGTCTGACTATGTTAGGAGTAGCTAGGCTACCACGACTTTCTAGGTTGATGTCTTTGCTAAGGCCGACAAGAGTACGGTATATTGTAAACCGTAATCCAGTGACTCAATCACCTAAGTCAGAGAGACAGCTGGGCCGGACTTATGTTTCCACACTGTCAGGATTTTCATGACAAGCCAGTTTGTAGCCGACCGTTGTTGTGAAAGGCATTCCTCTTACTTTTTCCAGTTGGGGAGCAACAGATAAGTTCGATAGGCCGAGGACTCTGCGTGCTGCTGGGAATTTCCACCGAGGACACGCAGAAGGATGTTGACTACATGTGAGTGTACCACCGGGAGCGGAGCACAGCACACACACTCCCCTTCTTTTGACAGCTGTCACGTGACTGCAGCATTATGCCCCGAGGCTGGACAACAGACGACTAGCGATACCTACTTAGAATATAATCAATACCGAGATCTATCCGTTATATCGACTGATATTGTCTTAATAATAGTAACCAGTTACTAATTGTTAATAATGACAGTAATTGATTCTTACAGAGTAAACATTTCTTGGTCATCTGTTAGTCAGCAGTGGAAATTAGTATTGCCTGGGAATAAATCTCTCTGTTGTCTGGGTCTAATTAATAGTCATGCTTGGTCCCTAGAGAGCCCAATGAAATGACTGTAGGCTGAATTTGCTCATGCAGCTCCACAATAGACACATTGTTACGTTCCTGTTGAGCGATTATGCATTTTTGACATTAAATAGCCCAGTGCTTGATAGTAATGCACACCAACCAATGTCTGCTCCTACCAAAGTGTTTACAGTCCATCTCAAACAACTTCTCTGACCCTATCTTACATACTCACCCACCCCTAACAACAGAGGGCACATGGTTAGAAGTCCTATTGTTAGAAGTCATTAGGGGAATTCCACTTGATGTAGCCGCCTGTAGCCGTCCTAAGCTGACTGCATCTTGGTTGAATACGCATCAGAATTCCAGTCATCTTAAGACGGCTGCAGGAGGCTATATGAAGTCGAATCCCACCGATATTGTTCCTTGTGTACTGTTTGATCCTGTATTAACATTTCCATTATCGAAGGAAAAAAAATAGCCTATCTTATCTGGAAAGGCATGTTTGTTTGTTTGTGTTTTTCCTGTTTGTTTTCTTCACTCGTTGACCAACTCTCCCGTTGGCCCGTGCCCCCAGGGTGCGTAAGATCCTGAGCCTGCGGGTGTTCGAGGACGAGGCGGGCCGGCCGTGGGCCAAGAGCGTGGTGGACCGCGAGCTGGAGGTGCTGTGCGTGAGCCAGTTCACGCTGCAGTGCGTGCTGAAGGGCAACAAGCCCGACTTCCACCGCGCCATGCCGGCCGAGCTCGCCCAGCCCTTCTACAACACCATGCTGGAGCGCATGAGGGAGGCCTACACACCCGAGCGCATCAAAGGTGTGTGTGTGTGTGTGTGTGTGTGTGTGTGTGAGTGAGTGATATGTTTTTGATCAAAGTGTGTGTGTGAGTGTGAGTGTGTGTAAGTGTCTGAGTGTGAGTGAGGGAGTTTGTAATGTGTTTTTGATCAAAGGTTTGTGTGTGTGTGTGTGTGTGTGTGTGTGTGTGTGTGTGTGTGTGTGTGTGTGTGTGTGTGTGTGTGTGTGTGTGTGTGTGTGTGTGTGTGTGTGTGTGTGTGTGTGTGTGGTTGAGTGTGTGAGGGAGAGTGAGGAAGTTTGAATGTGTTTTTGATTGGATATTATGTATCTGTATGACGGTATATGAATTTGTGGTTGAGAACTTAGTTGAAGGTGAAATGTGTGTGTGTGTGTGCCTGTGTGTGTGTGTGTGTGTGTTGTTATTGTACATAATGTGTGTGTGCATGCACCTGCTTGGTGTGGGTAAGCTTGTTCGGTGAGTATGTGTGTTGGTTGAGTTTATGAATATATGTGTGTGTGTGTGTGTGTGTGTGTGTGTGTGTGTGTGTGTGTACTGTGTGACATCATTGTGTTTGTGGGAGGCCTTAATCAATTCAGGTTCAAATCTGGGGGAGGACAAGGTGTACATGTGTCAGATGTGGGCTGGTGTGTGTGTGTGTGTGTGTGTTTGTGTGTGTGTGTGTGTGTGTGTGTGTGTTAGTGTGTGTGTGTGTATGTGTGTGTGTTAGTGTGTTAGTGTGTTAGTGTGTGTGTGTGTGTGTGTGTGTGTGTTAGTGTGTGTGTGTGTGTGTGTGCCTGCCTGCCTGCCTGTGTTTTACAACTTGGGAATTCTGAAGTGTTTAAAATAGCTCTTCTAAAATGAGTAGTTCCGGTCCTTGTTTATGATTGGCTGAATTGTGTTGGAAGCCATTGTAAAATGCTTTCCAAGCCTTCAATTTGATCGTATTTCTATATCACCATGAAAGTTAGAGTCGCTACATTTCTGCATTGCTTGGCAACCACTCAGTTAGAAGAAAAGTATTTCTTGGTGGAAGAATTGATATTTATGAATAAATGATTATATTTCTCTTCACCGCATCTTTAATTTGGCTTTTTTCTTAAATGTACAGTGCAAGCAATAAGTTCTGTGTGTGTGTGTGTGTGTGTGTGTGTGTGTGTGTGTGTGTGTGTGTGTGTGCGCATGCGCGTTTGTGTGTGTCGTGAAAGGCTATACCTGCCTCTGTTGATTGTTTTTATTGTGTTACATCCACTGACACACCTATGCTGGATTGCCTGCTTGCTGACTCTGCTGTTTTTGTTTTCTTCTGGAGAACCCTCACTTAAACCCTCACATGAAAGTGTCAGTAAATAAGCACACACAGGCCCGCACTCAGACGGACATGGGGCAGAGTCGGGGCAGCACGCAACCTGTGGTCACATGTACAGTAAACGCACGCGTACACTTCTGACCAATGATGTCACGGTATCCTAAAAGAGGATCTATAGGTGTGCGTATCCATAGGTGTTTACTGTATGTATTTATATACAGTATACGTGCGGTCTGTTGGCCTGAGTTATGGGGATGAGCTCCACCTGCTGTTCATACAGCAGCATCCTCACATTTATCTAGGCTGGCCTTGCTATATTTGGAAACGTAGTCGCAGAAGGGAGAAGGAGAGGAGAGGGAGAAAAAAAAAAACGGAGCATCGTCCCTTAAAAAAAAAGGACGAGGGTGTAGGTGCGATGTGTTTCCGTAGGTGTCGTACCTGTGTGTTATCCGCTGAAGGAGGAGCGGAGACTGCGATGACCCCCTCTGGTGACCCCTACAGTACGCTTCGCTTCTGCTTGGCGTGTATCTGATCCCCCTCAAGTATAATCTTAAACTCTGACTCAGGAAACGATATTGATTCGACGAAGCAGCTTGCTAACCTGGCTTCATAACCTTGGAAAGCTATTACGGCTTTTTTTTTTTTTCGCGTTGGAATTCCAAAAATACGCTTTTGTTTTGTTGCTCACAGCGGCCCGACTGAAGTGGAGTCGACGGGACTTTTGGAAACTGGTGTTGACCTTTTGTTGATCAGTTTTATATTCCCCATGTCGACCACAGCCCTTTTTCTGAGCGAACCGCTAACCACTAACTGGAAATGCAAGCTGAAGCTTGTCAGCTAATGGAAGTCTCTGAGAGATGTGAGTGTACGGCCATGAGTACTGAGTGTCGTTACCAAGGCAACATAGCAAAGCGTAAAATCCCACTCTAGATCTAGTCTGCTTGTTATCCTGATTGAAACGTTCGACTGTCACCGTGGTGATGGGATGCCATTCTTTTGTGCTTATATTTTTAGTTTAGTAGGGTCACTCTTGGAGTGCTTACGGAAGGGGCAAGGTTTCTGTTGGAAGTGGACACACACACACACACACACACACACACACACACATACAGACACACAAACACACAACCAAACACACGGAACCAGACACATGGAACCACACTCAAACGGGCGCTGGAGGTGCCATCCAGAGGTCAAGGGTCATGGGGTGGTGCTGCTGCTGTAGGGGTCAGGCGGTACTGAGGGCGTGGCATGGGGGAGGGGGAGGAGAGAGGGAGGAGAGAGGGCGACGACGACGGCGAAGACGACGACGACGACGACGGTGGCGCGAGGGAAAAATGGGTCAACTCTCCAGAGACAGGCCACAGGGAGCAGGAACAGCGTGTCTCTCTCTCTCTCCCTCTCTCTCTCTCTCTCTCTTTCAGTCTCTCTCTCCCTCTTTCTCTCTTTTTCACTCTCACTCGCTCAGCTCACTCGCTTTCTCTCTCTCTCTCTCTCTCACTCTCTCTCCCTCTCTCTCTCTCTCTCCCTCTCTGCGACAGAGCTAGCCTAATTAGCCCCTGCTCTGCTGCCGCTCCCCGAAGGAACAAACACGATGAGTCGGCACTTTCCCCCGACTTCTCGCCGCGCTTTTATTGGGCCACTTGGTGGAAATGAAAGGAAACAGGAGGGGGGTGCAGAGGTGGGGGCGGATGAGGTCTAATGCCATCTAAACACACACACACACACACACACACACACACACACACGTATATATACACACACACACACACACACACACACACACTCACACTTTCTCTCTCTCTCTCACACACACACACACACACACACACAAACAAACACACACACACACACACACACACACACACACACATACTGTATATACACACTCACACACTCTCTCTCTCTCACACAATCTCTCTCTCTCCCTTTCTCTCTCACACACACACTCACTCACACACTCACTCACCCTCTAACAGTTTCCCTAACTCTTTTTTTTTTTTTGCCTTTTTTACTTACTGGTGGCTTGATGTTAATTACTTGGGGTTATACCGGTACTGGTAGGTTGAGACAAACTTATTGCAGAGGTTGCATCACTCCTAACTGTTTTCTTGGTTTGTTTGAGCTTTCCTTTTCTCTCAGTTTTATACAGTGTATCACTGTGTGTGCGACATGCATGCACGTCACATGACATAAAGGCAAATTGGAAAGGCAAATAGAAAAATAACTATAGAATTTCTTCTTCTTCTCTCTCTCTCTCTCTCTCTATCTATCTATCTCTCTCTCCCTCTCTGCAGACGGTCAGTTTGGCGCGTACATGCAGGTCCACATCCAGAACGACGGCCCCGTCACCATAGAGCTGGACTCTCCCTCTGCCCCCTCCGACCTCAAACAGGTGCTGTTCCCAATGCACACACACACACACACACACACACACACACACACACACACACACACACACACACACACACACACACACACACACACACGTCTCCCACCACTTCTCCTGGTCTCCTGGTCATACACAGGCAAACCCTGATCAACAGAAGTGGATAAAATGGCAGTCTGATGAAAGAAGATGATGGGATTGTTAGAGCAGCATTAAGCCAAGACCAACTAACTGCCTTAATTACACCTGCTACACTTACCTACCCCCACCACACATAATAACTCTCTCTCTCTCTCTCTCTCTCTCACACACACACACACACACACACACACACACACACACATGCTCACCCACACACAGGCCCACCCCCCCACTCACCTATTACTCTAAAAAAGAGAAGATTGTGTAGGCGTAGTGTGTTGATTGGCAGGTGGGGGTGGAGGCCTGCCTGCCCTTACATGGTTGCCCCCCTGTCCACCTGCATGTATCAGGCCCTACTCTGTTGCCATGGCGATGGCACAGCAAGGGGGCGGAGGTGGTGGAGAGCAGGAGACCACTTTAAGAAATTTGAAATGGAAAAATCAAACTTCCGCGCACATTATTTTTTTTGCACCCCCACCCCCCACTGCCCACACTAGTGTGAGTCATAACGACATCACACAAGGTAGTCGTCGCATCTCTGAAGATCTTCCAATAACCTGCTGTAATTCACCTGGGTCATAGTGAGTTGGAACGAAATATCGATGCAATATGTTATTGATGCACTGCCACCAAATATCAGTTCATGTTTTAAAAGTGGCTCATCTGCCAGTTTACTTACCGGAATCACTATGTAATGCATAAACACTGAAATGTGCCCCGAGGCTTTGAAATGTGCGTTCATAAAATGAATGTACTTTTTATTTCTTTCATTTTTCATGTTTTTTTCTGGGAATATTTTTCCCATGTGGGTGCTCCTGGTACTTACCAAAAGCTAACAGGCACAACAACTGGCAAGCTGACAAATATGCGATCATGCGCTTTAAAAGTCTAGTTCCTTTCGAATCACAACTCTCTTTTTCTCTTTTTTTCTCTCGTTTTGCACATTTATTTGATTTTAAATAGCATCTCCATGTTTCATGTCCTAATATAATGTCTTAATATCTCTGAACAAGCAGGTCTACTAAATAGGGACCAGTAATAGTACAGATACGAATCCTAACTAGCGAGTACTCGAGGGGCTTTTAGGTGGGGAAACTAGCGGTCATGATTAGAATCGTAGACAGGGGACCTCTCACATCATCAGAGCCCCATGGTTGAGAAGGAGGTTGTATCGGGCAACGTTGTTGCTGCTGTTGTTGTTGTTGTTGTTGTTGTTGTTGTTGTTGTTGTTGTTGTTGTCCCGGCTGCCATGACTCCCATTACCGAGGACAGCTGGTCACACCATATCTGACGCCGTGTTTTATTCAGCGAGACATTTGGCTGCTGTTCACCTATTCATCCGTAGCCTTCTCGTTCTCGTCCTCGCCCTCGTCCTCGACCTCCGGCACGGCAGGCCACGCTCCGGTAGCGGTCGTGCCTCGTGGCAGCGCGGCGTCGCGTCTCGGCACAGTTTCCGACGCGTCGGAACGGTCAGGAGGGGCCTAGCGGTAGAAGTTGTGTTAGGAGAGTGATATGTCTCACAAGGCTTGTTTGTGACAGGGTTTCAAAGGTTTTGTTGTGCTGTATTTTCTGTGCATGAGTGTGTGTGTGACTGTGACTGTGAGTGTGTCCACGTGTGTGTAGCAGTAACACAACGGAAGTCAAAGCACGTGCGTATGTGCGTGCGCGTTTGAATAGTCTTTTCCTTGGAGTCTTCATCTCTTTCCTTTCCCCCTTTTTTTTTGTATTTGCTACAACGACCTAGTTCGGCGCTTCAGGATGTGCTAGTTGCATCAGTTGCGCGTCGGCGTGATTGATGAAGTAATCGTTATTTAGGTCCGCGCGTGCGTCCCCAAACGCGACACCAAATGCGCCCGCAGAGTCGATGATGCAGCGAATCGCGGACCCATATACGTCGCTCAACGGGAACCGCGGCTCTTTCAGGGAAAAAAAAATACCCCTTCATCGTCTCTCCCAGGATGCGTTTTTTGGCTGTCACCATAAGTCCCCCCTGACACCGTTTATTTATGGCGACTGTTTCCTTTTTCTGTCCTGAGAGGCATTATAGCTATGAGCTTCAGCCACGAGGTAGATTGATGACTGAAGCAAACTTGGTGAAGCTCTGAATGATTTCTGTGGCCGGATGTGTGTGTGTGTGTGTGTGAGTGAGTGAGTGTGTGTGTATGTGTATTTGTGTTTAATAATGCAGGTTCTTTTGATGTTATGGTTGTCAGCATGAGATTTAAGTCATAAATATTTCCTTGGGACTCATGAAAGATTGAACAATAAATGATTCTTTGGGTTGTCCTGTGCCCTGCCTGTACCTGCCTGTACCATGCACATGTGTTCTGTGTGTTTTGTGTGTGTGTGTGTGTGTGTGTGTGTGTGTGTGTGTGTGTGTGTGTGAGAGAGAGAGAGAGAGAGAGAGAGAGAGTGTGAGTGTGGTGGGAGATGGTGTAGAGTGGATATGTGCGTGCATCCGAGTGTGATTGTGTGTGCGCATGTCCAAAATCCACACATAGCTCATGGCTTTGTGGCCAGATAACGGTCATCTCTCTCTCTCTCTCTCTCATTCACTTTTGCTGATAATCGAATTAGGGGTGGGCGATATTGGCAAAAAATATTTTTTTGTGCTTTTGACGATAACGATAATTAGTTGATATCCTTTTAAAAAAAATGTTTTAAAAGTCTGAGTTACTTTACAGCTCATTATTTCTGAATAGCAACATTACTATTAAAATCAATTACCCAACCTGTGACTTTTTAACCAAGTCAACCAATACATTGTCACTCTATGACACATTTGTAATTTGCTTATGGCTAATGTCTATGAGAAATCCCATAGAGATGCTAACGGTTAGCATAATCGATAAAAGTAGATATTTAGAGCGAACTTCAGTTCATTTACACAGCTTGGGTTACATAGGAAGAGGTCTTTGTTTACACCTGACTATTAAAATACTCAAGGATAATGTTTTCTTTCCATTTAACAACGTTACCATGTAGGAAAAATGCCTGTTTAACTCATCAATGCCACCTGAACAA
>NC_084994.1:39693295-39710795 GCF_963854185.1 Sardina pilchardus
CAACGTCAAGCTGTATTTTTGAAAAGAATAGAAGATCCCGTGAGGGAAATTCAGTTCTCTGCATTTAACCCAATTTAACCGAATTAGTGAACACACAGCACACAGTGAACAGTGAGGTGAATCACACAACCCAGAGCAGTGAGCTGCCTGCCCAACCAGCGGGGCTCGGGGAGCAGTGAGGGGTTAGGTGCCTTGCTCAAGTGCCGTGGACTGGTCGGGGATCGAACCGGCAACCCTCAGGTTACAAGCCCGAAGCCCTAACCAGTAGGCCACGGCTGCCCCCAATTTGCTCAAGGTCTGAAACGGATCACAACTGTTCGAACATATCCAAGTTTTCACATCAACTTAAATTCAACGACGAGGCAAACCGTATATCTCTTATGGACCTGAACTATTCATTTCGACGATCTGCTCTATGCAAATGCAGCACACTCAGCGCATGCATGGGGCTTTTATCTCTCGAGTGAAGGCCTGTGTTTCGCTGAAGCGCTCGGAGCCCCCGTGAGTGATTCACTGAGTCGGAGCTCCTAGTCGCGGCCGCTTGATTACACCGCCTTAGCATTCACAAGTTCAAGTCTAAAGTTAGTGTAGTGCGCAGGGCCCCGCATCACATTGAATTAAGAATGTGGTTGGAGGGCAACGCTGGTTCAGTTGACAATGTGTTCAAGTGTCTCAAGTAGCATTAAAATAAACCTTTCATCTGCGCGGCTGCTCAGTGGAATGTGAGCCGTGACTTTTGAGGAGCCATACGCGTTTGAGCTGCAAGTCATAAGGCAACCAAGTCCAACTGCAAGTCAATTTGTTATAGTCACTGCTGAAGGCATCTCTTTAGTTCATTCATGCACGCAATTGAATTTCCCTTTGGGGATCAATAAAGTATCTATCTATCTATCTATCTATCTATCTATCTATCTATTGCAGAGGTGGGAAAACATCAACTCTACCAGATACGTAATGAACACAACACCTCAACTAGGTAGATCAGCTAATTCATGAAATTACACGCACTGCAAAAAAATAAGCTTTAAGTGTTATTAATCTGATTTGGTGATGTTTTTAGTATGATGAGACTTACCTAGCACACCCTCAAAAGACCATTTTGACTTAATTTAAGAAGGCTTTGATTTGATTTTAAGGAGTCAAAGAGACAAATTTGCTCAATGCACTGGCAGACAAATTTGCTTGTTTTCAGGAATCTTGAAATAGGTCAGACTCTTCTTAAATAAAGTCAAATTATGTTATGAGAGAGTGGTAGGTAAGTCTCTTCATATTGAAAACAATACCAGCTAGATTGTTTGATCTTGATATAAGGTGAATAACACTGGGTTAGATTTTGCTAGATAAACAGTTTTTTTGCAGCTCATGTGAAGTGCAGGAAAAACAACACATGTACATCTTGCGCTTTCTGAAGCCAGATGTTTCCAGCTGTGGGTGAGTGACAGGTTCACCTATGAGTGATATGTGACTGCCCCTGCGCTCACATGGTCATGACCACATGCATGGATCTTGCTAATATCATGTCATAAGCTAGAACAGTTGAGATGTTACATATTACAGACATGTCATTGACAGAGAGGGATATGGCTTGGATTGTTGGCTTTTATTCCTTAATCTTTAGACTCTAATCAGGCAGACCATTTTCCTTTTGAACATCTGCAAACATCTCCGCCAGCTCAGACATCTCTGGTGGAGCGTCAGCTGTGTAAGTAAGCACAGCATCTTCAGTTCTGTGAGGTGGCCTACCACAGGTAGATTAAGTGACAGAAACGATTGTAAGTTGGCTAGTTGTAGTTCTAGATGTAGTAGTAGTTTAAAATAAGGGCTTTTATATTTGTTTCATACCAGTAAACTTTAAAAAAAAAGTGATTGAAAAGATGAAGAAATAGTTTGGATTTTTAAGTTGTGACACGGAGACTGTGGAGCTTGCTGGCCCTACAGTATACAGTATATAGTACTGTATGTAGTGTGGCTCTGAGCTATGACACAGCTGGGTCTTATATTCACAATACATTTTCTCCATAGTTGGTCGTCAGAGGAGGAAGTATGAATGCTTGTGATCGAATTGAATTTAGCTGATGACCAGGGGTCAGCTAGCCTAGAAATCTAGACGCCCCTAGCGGCAGCAAATGTAATTTGGCTGGCGGGGCAGTCTAGGCACGATCCATTGAGCCAGGAAGCTGGGAGAGTTGCGACAACCCGGGTACAGAAAATTCGGTTTGTGACGTGGTTCGTGTAACTTCAAATAGTTCAAAATAGTTCCCGGAAGCGATTGACTGTTCGTTAGAATAACCGTCTTTTAACGAGTGTTCGATCCTAACTTCCGGGAACTATTGTTGAGAAAATATGGAACAATGGAGTTGTTGCAACTCTCTCTTTATATGGCTCTGGCGTTATCCTATTGCGTGGAGAGGGAAGGTTACGCATCCTGCTACTTGAAAACAAGAAGATGATTCGTTTAGCGTTATCCTAGCCTGGAAAACCAGCGCCAACTGCTGGACGGCAAAATGTTTTGCCTGCATTTGGGTCTGGCCTCGGACCACTGTACATTTTGAAAACACTGCCCTGAATCTGGCAGATGGCAACTAAACCAATCACAACGCAGAGATGTGTTTTGAATCAACGCGGGCGAGGCAGAGGGCTCTGGGGCGGGGTTTTGAGGGAGCGTTGGCCTATAGGCACAGACACGGTTTGAAAGACAACCAGTTGTGCTCATCAACAATGTTCCGTTGTATCCATTCATCGAGGCCAGACTAAATTAGACATCCAATCCATTTAGGCTGGTTTATCAGGCTAGCGTTATCCTATTGCGGGGAGGGAATTTGAAAGACAACTGTTTATCCCACCCCTCCGATTAAGCCCTGTCTACGGCGAGTGTCCAGACCCTACATCTTGATGTGGGTCTGGCTCGTCAGGCTAGGGGTCAGCTGTTGCCCCTTCACAACGCTAAAATCTAAATGATTTCTTCATCTCCTGAGATTTATTTACCGCCACAACACAGCTGACGCTCCACCGGAAATGATATGAGCTGGCATATATACTGTACTGTGTATACACACACACACACACACATATATACAGTATATATATATATATACACACACACACACACAGCTCTGGTAAAAATGAAGAGACAACTGCACATGTTTCAGATTTCATCCTAGTTGCTGAGTGATAATCGATTGAACTGACGGTCATATTCAAAATGAAGAGACCACCGCACATCTGAATATGACCGTCAACAAGCTCCTCTTCCTGTTGTTTTGACACCTTGTGTGAACTGCCTGTGACACCTTGTGTGAACTGTCTGTGGGCATGTGTGTGTGTGTGTGTCAATCTTGCTAATATGCCACTATAGAACAGCTGCGATGTTCCTTGTCGAGGCATGTTTTTGATTCAGAGAGATGTTGGACGATGCATTGGATTGTTGGCTCCTTAATATGTCAGCTCTAATCAAGCAGACAGCTAAGAGAATGCAGCAGAGGATGGTGGTCTCACGTGGCAGGATCAACACCTGCGACTGAACCCTTTCCTGTGGTTTTGCCACCCTTGTGCTATCTGTCAGTTACCTGGAAAATAACGTTTGTGTGTGTGTGTGTGTGTGTGTGTGTGTGTGTGTGTGTGTGTGTGTGTGTGTGTGTGTGTGTGTGTGTGTGTGTGTGTGCGTGTGTGCGTGTGTGTGTGTTTTGCATCAAGATCATAGATAAGTATAAGTGAACAAACCCTTTATGAGGTCACCCATACAGTAGGCTATCTGAAGAGGGGTATGAAGCTTGACATAGGAGGCTCTGGGTGGCCTTGTTTCTTGTGCTGCACGGCGTACCAGTAAGCTAACAAGCTGACAGATGACTCATATATCCTATCAGACAGTTTTGGTTGATAACAGTGCAGTGTCTATTTCCCACTAACTTTTGAAAAGTCTAAACGATGAAATGTAATTATATTTAAACTGAATATGCTACAGAAAAGGATGCAATATAACTCGCCCATCCTTCAGTTCAACAGGGAAACTGTTGAACTGAAGTACTAAACTAAAATTAACTAAAATTAGGGCCATGTATGTATTTATTTGTGTGTGTCTGTGCTTATGTGTGCCATATGGACATTCACTGACCCATAAGCACGCCTCTTCTTGGTAAGAGTAGGTTGCAGAAGGATAAATGTCTCCTTAATAAAGATGTCAGCTTTATGTAGCTTCCTTTTTTTCTTTTTTGAAGACTCCCTTCTTTCCTACATATTTGACCCTGAAAGCCACTGCAATGCTAACATCTTCATATAGTCCTCTGAGCACTTTTTATAGTTTCACTCTCAGATCTAATCATTTCATACAGTGAGTTTTGTTCATGAATAAAACAGGAATGTGCATGCACAAGCCTACATGCGTGCTGAAGTTGAATATGCATGTGTGTGGGTAATGGTGACATGCACTTGTGTTCCTCTTCTTATTATCTTGCATCATGTCTTTGACGTAGCAGTAATGCACCCAATGCATTGCCGTGTATTGACATATAAGACATACAGTACTGTAGGCCTATGTAGGCTACTGTGTGTGAAGCGGATAATGTTCTAACTAAGCTAGCAGCTAACAACCAACAGCTACTGTATAATACGCTAATGGATGAAATACACTAACAGCTTACAGTAAGTAAGTCATTTTTATTTGTATAGCGCATTTAACATGCACAGAGTGCAACCCAAAGCGCTTTACACACAAGACTTTAAATAAACATCACCAGGGTTAAAAGTCTTAGTGTGCCTAATATACACACACACACACACACACACACACACACACACACCGTACCATACCATACATGTGCCGTATGTATTATTGATGAGGCAGACTTTCCACTGATTGAGAAGGAGAGGGATGCATTGAGAATGGGTTGCTACAGTGCACATTTGTCTTGCGTATGATGCCAAGTATAGGTCGCAACTACTGTAGTCAGTCTGTTGTTATGTATATTTGATGATTTTTTTTTATATATAAATGCATGCTTTCACATCAAATGACCAACCTAAGAAATGAGGCAGCTATTTGCCTTGCTTTTAGACTTTTATAAAACTGAAAGAAAAAAACACAACTGAGTACATCCTGAATCCTCCACTTTCCTCATTTGAAATTGGACAAAGTAACTGAAAAGAAAGTTTGACCATGTAGCTCCTCTGTGCCCTCTGTGCCCTCTGCTCCCTTTTCAATCACAAAATATCCTCTCAGCTGGACACCACTTAAGTGCATAAGCTATTGAAGACCCCCCCCCCCCCACAGATTTGCTTCTGTGCCTCAGCTCTCTGTCAGTAAACAGATGCTTTTCCCATTGATCTACTTCCAGTTCAGTGGGTGCACACATGTCTCTGCAGAGGCCCAAGTGAGCCTCCAGTAGGGGGCCGAGTCAGGTCCAATATGGACATCAGTCGTCCCCCCACCCACCCACCGCCCCAGTGGTCTCCCAGTACCTTCTGACACTGGGAAATGTCACAGCCTAGGACATGGGAACATGCGGTGGCACGGACATCCTAGTCTACGATGCACTATCGTAATGGTCGATGTGGTCCATCTCTGTGAGAGCGAAATGGTTTCTGAAATGGAGGTAAACGTCCACACTCATCTACTGTAGAACATGGAACAGAGATGGCGGGAAGTGATGGGAGAGAACTGCTGGAAATCTATAGATACATTCTATAGATTCTACATTAGTATATGCATAACTTCTATAGAGTATCTAACTGTCTATAGCTTTAACAGGTGTTTTAACAGGAGGCGACGCTTCCTCTTTAAGAATGGCTAGGCCTCATATGCTTTAATAGTCTGCCGATGCTTTTGTTTGGCACTAGATAAGGTGAGGTTTCATTTCATTTTGAGCGTTTGAGGAGATCTAACTTTGTTTGAAGCCAACTGACAGTCAGCCTCATTATGTCCACATAATCCATGTGAAAATGTAGAAGAGAAAAAAAGAGTTCACAGAGAGTTTTGTGTATATTTGACTGTGTGTGTGTGTGTGTGTGTGTGTGTGTGTGTGGTTACTCCTTGTGAGGTGGCTTGGGGCCTGTCCATTGTCATCAGCAGACTTCTGCTAGTGTCAGGGTCACGTAGGAGAAGGATAGAGGGAGACAATGAGGAGGAGAGTAGAGGAGTGGAAGAGTGGAGGATAGAAGTGGAGAGGAAAGAGAAAAGTCCAGAAACAGATGAGTCCTCACAAAGCCTCATCCTCAGTTGACACTCAAGATGGTATGAAGAGATTTGTCCTGGCTGTTCTAGTGTAGTATGTAGTATAGAAGTGTTTATGTCAAGTTCACAGATAAGTGTAAGTGATAAACCTTCCACGAGGTCACCCATATAGTTACCTGATGATCAACTGTGACTGAGCCCCTTCCTGTGGTTGTCGCACCTTGTGTTATCTGTCAATTATCTGGAAAATAGTGTGTGTGTGTGTGTGTGTGTGTGTGTGTGTGTGTGTGTGTGTGTGTGTGTGTGTGTGTGTGTGTGTGTGTGTGTGTGTGTGTGTGTGTGTGTGTGTGTGTGTGTGTGTGTGTGTGTGTCTGTGTGTGTGTGTGTGTGTGTGAAGATCAAGATAAGTCATAGTAGTTGAAGTGTGATCAACTGAGCGATTGCTGAGCGATTTGTGTGGTAGTGTGCGGTGGTGCTATAGTGGCTGAGGAGCTGGGCTATCCTGTAGTTTGCTAAAACATTTTTTAACATAATTGATAAGTTGTCTTGAATGTTTTGTTCTAACCCAAAGGCCACCTTGAAACATAATGTGCATGTGTGGTGTCCTTGTGTGAGATCATCTTGTAGTGTGCTGCATTACTAGTTATTTAAACAGGATAATTTAATTGTTATCATTTGAACAGACCGCCAGCTTTTTTAACCTTCAGACAATTTTTACAACTAAATTGCTGATTGGACAAATATGTTAAGATATATTTTCGGACAAGAAAACGGTTGAATACTGTCAAGCCACTGCATGTGTGCACTGTTGTGAGTGAGTTTTATTTTTCTCACATTCTTGTATTTGCTCCTTGTCTACAAGACTACAGTAGGTACATGTGACATGTGAAAGAACCAGGAGAGACAGACAGATGCTATTTCTGCCACAGCACTAACCTATACATAGCATATTTATAACATATTTATAAATGCCATTATAGACCATGATGACAGAGGCGGACATCCCGGGTTCAGAAAGTAAAAGTCCTGCCAAGTATTTGATCCAACCATTTAGTAAACCAGCTTATCCTAATTGGCAGCCAGGTCAGATACAGTAATTAGTGACCTGGGTTAAATGCACAGGTAGAAATAATTTAAGAGCAGGACTTTTACTTTCTGGACCTGGGCTGTCCACCGCCGACAAATGGTGGTAACATTTAGTCATTGTAATTCAGTTGTCATTGAGCTTTGCATTGCAATCACTGGTATAATACTCCCATGGTTCTACATGGTTCTACTTATCACTAGATCCCAAGTCTGATTGTCTGAACAGAAGAGCTGAACTAAAGAAAACTTGTTTTTATATTGTCAATGTCTGTTTCAAACCCTTTGTTAATGACAGTGCAATCAGTTCCTGTTCTCATTTGTTCCTGAAACACTTTCCTATCAGAGAAAGCCAAGGCGTAAGTAGTAAAGAGCAGTTTAAAGCACTTTAGCGACATGCTAAGGAAAGGGGGAAGTGATAGCGTGTTAAACAACAAAGACCGCACTGGCAGGATGTTTTTCATTTTTGCGTCATTTGGCAGTGAATCTGATGCGAGCCCCATCGCCGCGGTGGTTATTTTAAACTTCACACGGCCACACACTCTCAGAGTCGGGCTTCTCAGGTGTTCATCAGGTTTCATAGCTGAGCTCTGCATCCAAGTCTTCTCCGATTAAAATATCTCACCAGAGGAGCGGCTAGTCGGGGATCATTTGTGTACGTTGTGTTCTTGTGAGTTGTGAGGAACAGAAAAAGGGGGAGAGAGAGAGAGAGAGAGAGAGAGAGAGAGAGAGAGAGAGAGAGAGAGAGAGCGAGAGAGCGAGCATTTCCCTGTGTGCATAATTATTGTCTGCTTCCCTTTTGGCTGTGGATTGGGAGCATGATGGTAATTGGCTGGTTTGCTGCCAGTGTTTAAGGTAGATGCACCACATGTGTGTATTATAGTTGATGCATCTCTCCTCTGGACTGTAGGGAGGTAGAGCATTACTCTTATGAAGCAGTTAAGTCCTTTCATTCATCACAGTAATGGCTCCCCTTTCTCCACATGTGAAAATAGCCATACCAAAAAGATAGGAATCACGCTGGGCCAACTTATGAGTATGTCTACTCTATGTATGATAAATCTGTGGTAAGCTTGCATATCCGTACTACTTTGTCCTACTTCGACGGCTAAAACATATTTTTGTCTGTTATGTGAAGCAAAGTAGCCCAATTAAAGTACCCTAAGTAGCCCAATTAAAGATTAAAAAGCACACATATATACGAATTTGACAGCCTTCCTCCGAAAGTATAACAGCGCGGAAGGAAGCGCCACGGAAGAGTGATTGCCTCTCCTCTAGGGTTTCACACATATGGCGACTGCTGAGCCGAGGCAGGAGATGTGTTCGGCAACAACGGTGTATGTGTGTGAAAGAAGTGCAACATTAAAGTAAAGGTGAAACAGTGAAAAGAAAGGTTCACATAGTAATAGATAAGTAAATTACTCAGTTTAAAAAATGCAAAAGAAGAGAAAAACAAAAAAGTGAAAGAACAAATATTGAATAGAAACATGTCAGAGATAGATAGATAGATAGATACAGTAGATAGATAGATAGACAGATAGATAGATAGATACAATAGATATAGATACAGTAGATAGATAGATAGATAGGTAGCTGGATAGATAGATAAATACAGTAGATAGATAGATAGATAGATACAATAGATGTAAATACAGTAGATATATAGATACAGTAGATAGATAGATAGATAGATAGAATAGATGTAGATACAGTAGATAGATAGATAGATAGATAGATAGATAGATGGATGGATAGATAGATAGTATAGATATAGTAGATGGATAGATAGGTAGATAGATAGATACATGGAGTACATGACTCATCGTTCTTATTTCTCCCTGTGAGTAGCCCCCCTTCCCCTCCTCATATCACCAATTTGAGCGTGCACTCTTCCCAGAAGTGTGTGTTGCCACGGTGACGGCCTCGGGATTATGTCATCGGCGTGTCGGCTCAGCACAAGTGGCAAGCTCTGGCAGTGCGGGAGCATACGCGGAGAACTGGGGGGAGGGAAGGGAAGAGAAGGAAGCAGAGTCGAGTGACATAATGGAGCACCACTGATGGATGCCACCACTGGCCAGGGCACTGATTCAACAGCCGCACCCCCAAACCGACCTCCCCAACAGCTGCACCCCCAACCAACCTCCCCAGCCCTCACGCCCAAATCAACCTCCCCAACAGCCGCACCTCCACCCAACCTCCCCAACAGCCGCACCCCCAAACCAACCTCCCCAACAGCTGCACCCCCAACCAACCCCCCCAGCCCTCACGCCCAAATCAACCTCCCCAAAAGCCACATCCCCAACCAACCTCCCCAGCCCTCACCCCCAAACCAACCTCCATAGCCCTCACCTCCACCCAACCTCCCCAATAGCTGCACCCTCCACCCAACCTCCCCAGCCCTCACCCCCCAACCAACCTCCCCAGCCCTCACCCCCCACCCAACCTCCCCAGCCCTCACCCCCCAACCAACCTCCCCAGCCCTCACCCCCCAACCAACCTCCCCAGCCCTCACCCCCAAACCAACCTCCATAGCCCTCACCTCCACCCAACCTCCCCAATAGCTGCACCCTCAAACTAACCTCCCCAGCCCTCACCCCAACCAACCACCCCAACCAAACCTCCCCAGCAGTCTCACCTCCACCGAACCTCCCCAACAGCCCACACCTCCACCCAACCTCCCCAGCCTGCACCTCCACCCAATAGCAGCTGCAGCAGGGGCAGCTCAGAGCAGCTCAGAGCCATGCCAGGCCCTGGAGAGCGGCCTCTGTACACACAAGCCAGCTCTGCCGTGCCATCAGGCTGGAGGGAGGAAAAGCAAGAGGTGGCTGCTGGAGATGAACTTAACTCGTGTAATGTTGCGTGAGCGGCGGTTTGTTTACTTAGACGATGTTGTTGTCTACCGTCTCCAGAAAAGAGGAAAACAGTCAGCGCCAAATAAGGAGAGTTTGTGAGATGTGGGTAGCTCGCTACTCTCAGCTGCAGCTCATTGTAATTATCAACCACTAAAAGAAAATAAAGAAAAAACATGCTCTAGAGAGAGGGAGAGAGAGAGAGAGAGAGAGAGAGAGCGAGCGAGAGAAATTCATGGTGATTGCAGTGAATAATGATGACAGTGAATAATTCAAAGCGCGCTTAATCACATATTCATGATGCCTCTCTCCACCGACATTAAAAACATGCCATCGTCATTAATGGCAGAGTGTTGCGTCGCCGGCATGAAACATTGAGTCAGCCGTGGCGTGGCGATCCGGGATGGCGATGTGCCGTAATGGCGACGGTGCCATCCGGGATGACTGGTGAGGTGATTCGAGGTGGCAGGTTTGACAGCGCCGTACGCCAGCGTCAGGAATCTCTCTCTCATCTGGCAACCTGCTGGAGTCATTAACGTCACGCTTACAGATCCACTCTCTCATCCTCCCCAGAGTCAACACTGTTGTATGGTGACAGACAGCAATAGGTATGTGCTTTAAGTGTGTGTGTGTGTGTGTGTGTGTGTGTGTGTGGGGACCAGTAGTGTGCCGCCCTCACAAAAATAATTGGACATGTCCTGGCTGGCTGAAGGAACTGTGTTCCATTGCATTGATGGCTGCATTGAAGTCCTTTTCCTTAGTTACCGTTTCCAGTGACAGCTGTCACCAAGTCAACATAATGTTTACCTATTCTAGAAATAACAGCGTCTTTGATTCTCCTTAGAACAAAGTGTGCTGTCTACAAATGGATATGCTCATTCTAAGGCCGTAACGTGTACTTTGATGTATTTTTAATTAGATGCTGAAGACATAATGTAATTGTAATGATTACTGAATTGGTGTGCAGTCAATCCTTTGGCATCATGTCTCTTTGCAAAAGCATGTTCAGGATCTTGCTCTAAAGCTGCTGGCCAGATGGGGGATACAGTATACAAAGGGCTGTAAGTTAACACTTTTAACTGTTGAAGAGTGTGGCCAGAAATGGATGCGTGCTCACACACACACACCTCCACTCCTCCACTCCTCTACTCTCCTCCTCATTGTCTCCCTCTATCCTTCTCCTCCGTGACCCTGACACTAGCAGAAGTCTGCTGATGACAATGGACAGGCCCCAACCCACCTCACAAGGAGTAACCACACACACACACACACACACACAGACACACACAGACACACACAAACAAACAAACACACAAGCGCTCCCATAACAGCTTATCCATCTTCTCATATAACAAAGGGCTGTAAGGTAACACTTTCAACTGTTGAAGTGTGTGGTTAGAAAATGGATGCAGGAGCAGGAGAAAACACACACACACACACACTCCCATAACATCTTATCCATCTTCTCATGTGCTGAGAATCCCACGCTGCGCAGTGAAGTCTCCACCTGGGGAGCCACTGATGATTGCTGATTGATGCAACGACCTCTGCTGATTGGGCGTAGCGACACCGAAGGCGCTCCGGCGATCGCGCGGTGATTGTTTGCCGCCGCGGTCGCCACCGCACCGCTCTTCGCTCGTCACTGCGTGCCACCGGAGGCCCTGCCAGCCGGGCACAAACCACCGCTGTACGCCTGGGCGCTAACTGCTAAGTGCTAATTGCAATCTGTGTTCCTGGTAGGGGCCAGCGAGCTACACCAACGCACCAATTACAATTACGGCTGCCTGTGTTTACCAGCTACACGAGCTTGTTTACAACTCTGCGCCGGTTTGTGTCATGCGTGGTGTGTCGTGTGTGGTGAGTTTCTCATTGGTTCTCTTCTCTTCTCGCTCCCTTTCAGTTTCATCAATCTCTCTGAAAGGTTAAAGGTCATCTCTGACAATTACAGTTTCTGGCTGTGGCACAGAATCTTGCAATCAGAGTTTGGAAAATATGAAAAGTTTCAATGCGTGTCTCTTGGTCCATGCCATCTTTTCCTGTGCCTCTGTGCTGTTATTGACTTTCTTGTGTTAAGATTAGCCCCTCCCTCACGCCCCTTGTTCAGTTGCTCAAAATGCAACCCGACACTTACAATCAAAAATGCTAATGAAAATGTGGATGGAAATGATAATGATAAGGAGTTGGGAACCGAGGAGAAATCAAGCCCTTCGCTCTTCCTCAGAGCCTTGGGCCTGATCGCTTGGCATGGTGCCAGCCTGGCTGAATGGCACTGTGGCTGCTTTTGTTGTGCGGGTGGAGGAGGAGGTGGAGGTGGTGTGAGTGGTCAGTGGAGAATCTCAGGTGGAGGGGAAGGTGTAGGTGGAGGAGGAAGAGAAGGAGGAGATGTAGGAGGAGGAAGAGGAGGATGAGAAGGTGTAGGTGGAGGAGGAGGAGGAAGAGGAGAAGATATAGGAGGAGGAGGAAGGAGGAAGAGGTAAATGAAGAAGAGGGGAGGAGGTGTGAGTGATATGTGGTCAGTGGGAAACTCACGAGGAGGAGGCGGTGGTGTTGTGAGGCGGTGGTGTTGTGAGGAGGTGGTGTTGTGAGGAGGTGGTGTTGTGAGGAGGTGGTGTTGTGAGGCGGTGGTGTTGTGAGGAGGTGGTGTTGTGAGGAGGTGGTGTTGTGAGGAGGTGGTGTTGTGAGGCGGTGGTGTTGTGAGGAGGTGGTGTTGTGCTATATGGCCAGTGGGGAATCTCAGGTGGGAGGGGAAGGAGTAGGTGGAGTAGGAGGAGGAAGAGGAGGGGGAGTAGGAGGAGGAGGAGGGGGTCGCCCACCACTTCCGCTGGCCGCTTCAGCCCACTCATGACTGAGGATGGAGCCGCGGTTTCCATGGTGCTACTGTACTCTGTGACTCAACTGTCTGGTGGATTTAGCAGACTCAAACTCCCATTCAGCTGCTGCAGTCGAACTGAAACATTATTACATTCATTGCATACAAAGATACATTTGTATTGAGATAACGTTTGAGAAATAAAGGCATTAAGGCAATAAAGGCGTTCAATTCAATTCATTTGTATTGAGATAACGTTTGAGAAATGTTAGTAATTCTGTAAAGGCGTTCCATGTAATAGCACAACCACGCTACACTAATGATATTTTACAGTCTACACACTTTTGACCGATTGCCTCTCGGCAAGTGATCTTTTCACCTCGTTGACGATGTTTTGGTCTCGTGAATCGCACGTGACCCCCTCGACCACCACAAACCGCACTGTACACACGCGCATGCAGCACAAAGAAAGCATCGGCCTCCTCTCTCGGTCAGAAGAAGGGGTTCCTTTCACGGTGTCCTTGAAAAGCCGCTGTTGTGTCCCACACAATGATTCCACACAGGGCTCCGGAGTCACTTGGTGTCGTTCTCTCGGAGTTGCAGTCATTGCATGATGGCATGCATACGACCCGTCTCTCCACACACACACACTGGGGCAGCAGTGCTGGAGGAGGGTTACCAGAGGCTGCTAACCCTGATGGAAGGACAAGGTGTGTGTGTGTGTGTGTGTGTGTGTGTGTGTGTGTGTGTGTGTGTGCGTGTGTGCGTGTGTGCGTGTGTGCGTGTGTGCGTGTGTGTGTGCGTGCGTGCGTGCGTGCGTGCGTGCGTGCGTGCGTGCGTGCGTGCGTGCGTGCGTGCGTGCGTGCGTGCGTGCGTGCGTGCGTGCGTGTGGTGTGATTATGGACTCAGGGTTGTGCAGGTTTGTGTGTGTGTGTTTATAGGGGCGGATGAACTCTGGGTTTGATGTGTGTGTGTGGGTATGAGAGAGAGAGAGAGAGAAAGAAAGAGCTGTTGTGTGTATCAAAGACCAGCTGTTGGCTCTTGCTCAGAGAACCGGGCCACTTAATCTCCGCTGCCTGCACTGCTCCAATACCAGCACACAGTGCACACACAGGCAGGTGGACTGCACTGCAGGCTCCCTTCTCTTTCTTCCATTCTTCACCTCTCCATTTCTTGTCTTCTTTTTCATTCTCATTTTCTTTCTCTAATTATAACCACAGTGACTGTGTTGGTCAGCCAGCCTATTGATAGGGTCAATAGAAATGTGGCATTTTGATCATTGTCATAACAAGAGATGATTCCTCTTAAATGGTACCAAACTAAACATTCACTATTTTGGAGAATGACAAATATAATTTTCCAGTAAATTGATATGTCTTCAGGCACACAATGCTAGTTGGAATTTGTACAGAATACGGTCAGAAATTTTGAGACTGTAAGTGTACTGTCCGGTGCCGGGATGTCCTCATCCATTTTTTTAAGGGCACTGTTCACGAACCACCATTTGAACTATTCTGACCATTTCCGCCAAACTGAAATTCTCTCTGACATTCTACCATTCAGAGAGAGAAGCAGGCTAAAAGTGTAAGTTAACTCTGACCTGGCAAACCCAGGGACTCAGTGTCCTCATTTCCTTCTGGATCTCTGCAGCACCCCTGCACACACACACACACACACACACACACACAAACACACAGGGAAAGTGGCAGGTTTGAACTGGGACCCTTTTCCCCTTAAAGACCGCAGTCACAAAACACCCAGGGGGGGCACACAGGCACCTCTGAGGACACTCTCACTGCAGTGCATCTGTGCCACACACACACACACACACACACACACACACACACACACACACGCACGCACGCAAGTACCCACGTGAGGGCAAGCGATGATGTATTTATTGTCGGGCAAGTTCTGTGCCACCTATCAAGGGATTGTGTGTGTGAAGGCACTACACTGCGCTGGCGTGTCATCTGTGGGCCCATAAATATGGAACACATCCAGCTGTTGGGGCAGAAAGGGGATGTGGAAGGGGAGAGAGTGAGGGAAAGAGTGTGTGTGTGTGTGTGTGTGTGTGTGTGCATTTTTCCAGGTCAGTGCTCAAGCTAAAATATAAGTGAGTATGGGAGTATGTGCACATGTTTAGATATGTGTAATGTGTGCATGTTGTGAAACAGTGTGTGTGTGTGTGTGTGTGTGTGTTTGTGTTGTGAAACTGTGTGTGTAGTCCTGGGATCTGCATTCCCTGCTCCGGCTCCAGCGATTGTGGTTGAGCAGCTCAAGAGCACGGCTGAGTTGTGCCTGTCCGCTGAGACCACGCGTTCAACGAGCTCGAGTGAGTTCATCTGTGTGTGTGTGTGTGTGTGTGTGTGTGAGTGTGTGTGTGTGTGTGTGTGTGTGTGTGTGTGTGTGTGTGTGTGTATGTCCACGCTGGCTGGCCCCGCGCTGTGGCCGTGCAGAGACGGTGGGCCGATGCAAATAGCTTGTGGATGGATGCTTGATTGCATGAATGCTTTGTTAGTACATGCCTAGTGCAGTGTGTGTGTGTGTGTGTGTGTGTACTGGGCATGATACAGAATTCACATGCATAAATATGCATGCTACTTTCTGTTTATTTCTGTGAAGCGTTATGTGGTGTTGAGCTTGTGTTTGTGCTTGAGTGTGTGTGTGTGTGTGTGTGTGTGTGTGTGTGTGTGTGTGTGTGTGTCACACACTGAGCTGAGGGATGCCAGAATCGGTAATCTCCTGGCAGAGAGGGAGTTCTCAGAAAGGCTTTGGCTGTTGGCGTCCATATGCTTCAGCTGGACGCTGGAGTCCTCCTCCAGAGAGAGAGGCACCAGGCCAGCACTGAGGACTGGACCAGCCTGCAGGATCTCACACACACACACACACACACACACACACACACACACACACACACACACACACCTTGTCCTTCCATCAGGGTTAGCAGCCTCTGGTAACCTTCCTCCAGCACTGCGCCCCAATGTGCGGAAGGATGGGTCCTATGCAGGATCCTTGAAGAGTGGGCAGATGAACCCACACTGGTAGACAGAGAGTCCATCTATGGGCCTATCTGTTCCTATTGATATATTGATGGATGGATAGATAGATCAATAGATTAATAGACTACAGTAGTTTCCTGTGTATTACATACATTGTGTATAAGCCACAGGACAGTGTTTTATGCAAGTTAAAATAAACAAAACCATATTGATACCATATTAACTGCCCCTGTGTGTTAACATGATAGCTCAATGAATAGGCAATGAAGCCGCGGTTAATAGTTGGGAAATTACGGTAGATCAATGGATTGATAGACTGGTGTGGGAAACAGATGGTAGGGGGAATTGTGGATGCTTGCTTGTTGTTTTATCAGGCAGTGTTATTTAGAACTGTATACAGAAAAAAAAACAGTCTGTAACTCAATACTGTTTTGGTGATTTGTGGTTGGAATGATCGTTATGTGGCTTCTTGTGAATTCATCACTTGGAATTCTTGAGAAGGGAGACGGGGTCTCCTTCGGAAATCTGCAGGGGCCTCGACCATTCTGGGTGCAGGACCTAGAAAAATAACAGTTTGTTAAAGATGGAAATATTTTTAAAAGTTGTTGACTGCGCTGCTTCCCAAAATAAAAAGACGGCATTTGAACAGGGCTGCAGTTCTCAGAGGAGAGAGCGAGAGAGAGAGCGAGAGAGAGAGCGAGCGAGAGAAAGAGAGAGAGAGAGAGCACACTCTGTTTCGCTGTCTCAGGAGGGGAAGTATAAAGTGGTGATCGAGCTGTGTCCCATTTAAAACCCATTTCAACCTTACAACCGCACCTCAGTGTCCTCTCTGCTGCCTTACCTGCTCTCCCTCTCTCTCTCTCTACCTCCCTCTCTCCCTCTCTCTCTTTCTCTCACTTTCTCATGTTTCCTTTTCTTTCCCTGTCTCTCTTTCTTTTGTCGTTCTTTTTGTCTTTGGTGTGTCTTCTTTGCCCTCCTTTTTGAGACCCCTTTAGTTGTAATACTGGTTTCTTCTCTCCAAAGAGAAGTTTGGCTTCTCTTGTCCGCTGCTCTTTATCTTTCTTCTCCTCCACACCCAACACATCGCTCTCTCCCTCCCCCTACTCTTTTGTTTCTCTCTCTTTGTTTGTATTGTTTTTGTTTGTTTGTGGTTGTATTTTCCTTTACACTATGTAAAGTGACCTTGAGTTTGAGAAAGGTGCTATATGAATTTAACTTATTATTATTATCTGTCCAATCTGCTCTCTTTATAGAAGCTGTAAGAAGTGTCTATTTGTCAGCCTCTGTTTCTCTGTCTCTCTGTCTCTACCCTCTATATATGTCTGTCTGAAATCCTAATTCAAATGAGCTTCATGGTTTACACATGGACATACCAATGGATGAATTAATGAATTGATAGAAGTTCACTAGTGCTAACTCTTTCCACTTTTCTACTGTGTGTGTGTGTGTGTGTGTGTGTGTGTGTGTGTGTGTGTCTCCCTTACAGCTCTCCATGAGTTTCCCACAGACCTGTTCACACACATCCAGCGCACAGAGGGGGCCGTAGCACTGCACGTCCTGTGTGTAAGTGACACACACACACACTCAC
>NC_084994.1:39713295-39735795 GCF_963854185.1 Sardina pilchardus
GGAGGTAGGAGAGCAAGAGAGGGAGATAGGGTGAAAGGGATGGAGAGAGAGGAGGTAGGAGAGCAAAGAAGAGGAGAAGAGCATGACAGAGGGGGAGAGAGAGGGAGAGAGAGGAGAGTGGAGGGAGGGAGGGAGAGAGAGAAAGAGAAGGAGAGAGGGAGAAGAGGGGGATAGGTTGAGAGGGATGAAAAGAGAGCAGGTAGGAGAGCAAAGAAGAGGGGGAGAACATGACAGAGGGGATCAAGGGACAGTAGAGACTGGAGAGAGAGAGAGAGAGAGAAAAGGATACAGAGAGAGAGAGGATGGAAGAAGGGAAGGAGATGATGGTGCCAGGTTTACCTTGAGTCTTGATCTCTTAAGAATATCTCCTCCTCCACTGATCCCAGAACAGTGGCTTCTAAGGGGTCAGTTCTACCATCCCAGTGACACTGCAATGGAAGCAGAATTGGCCTCCAAAGACACAAACAAGACATTGACAATGTCACTGAGATGTCATCACAGATTGCATTTTATGTAACAGAGGGACTCGTGCTTACATGTGAAAATCCTAATAATCTTTTACCAAGAATGGTTGTGTTTTCAGAGAAGGATCTGGGGGGGGGGGAATAAACAGTGTGAATGAATTAGACGTTTGACTTGAGCTGTAATTGACCAGAGAGAGACGCGTGTTTCTGAGTAGAGCGCCTGATCGTGTTGTTGACATGGTTGACCTCCTCGCAGGCTGTGAAGCTCACCCACTGGGCTCTCTTGAGAGACTCCGCCTGTTACACCATCTCAGTGATCGCGCTGATCGTGGTGAGTGACACACACACACACACGCGCACACACACACACACACACACACACACACGCACACACACACACACACACACACACACATTCAGACACTACACTACATCAGTGGGTCACACAGCATGATACACACTTACTGTAACAACCAGTCTGTGGTGATCAGGTCTTGTGTTCTTGCAGGGTCAGCCCTGTCTTCTGTTACATGTGAAAATGTTGTCATTTGTTTCACGTTCCATTAGATGTTAGATTACCCTCCTTTGCTCCTTACAGCTGAATACTGTATGACCCCCCACCACCACCCCAGCAGGGGTTACTCTGTCTACAGTAAACATCAGTGCAAGGAGGCCCCCTAGTGGTGAAAAGTTCATTTTTCATTGGTCCAGTTCCATGGGAGCGAATAGTCTGATGAGTTGATGATGTGTAGATATTTAAATATAGATGTGGTGACATGATGTCTCTTCTTCTCTTTGAAGTTCATTTACGACGAGAAGGTGTCATGGTGGGTGTCTCTCTCTTTTTCTCCACCACTATACCTTTTTTTAAATGTCCTTAATCTAAGACACAGGATACGTGCCGTTACTGTAGATTCCAGTTGTTTTATTTTTTACAGGTGGGAATCGCTGGTCCTGGTCGTGCTGTATTTCTTCTACATCCTCATCATGAAGTAAGGGTCACTCACCGGCCACTCTCAACACACTGGGGATGGGATTACTGCAGATGCCAGGGGATGGGATTCGGTGGATTTGTAATCTGGGAATATGTTGTAATATGTGAATACACCGTAAAGACAAAATCCTGCTTTTTTGTCCACCGCCCTGTATCTGTAAACTGTAAACAAACAAAGCTCAGCATGCCTGTCGCCCCTGAACCATTACAAAACTGTTCTGATCAATCAGTGAAGGGAGAGAGGGGTGCAAGAGAGATGGAGGAATGGGATGAATGTTTGAGGGACAGGACGGAGGGGAGAGGAGGGGAGAGGGGTGAGTTCACTCTGATGTTTTCTTTGGTGTTTGGTAGAAATATCAAAGGACCTGATGTGTGTGTCTGTGTGTTTGTGTCTGTTGGTCTAACTGTCTGTCTATGTTTCTGTCTGTCTGTGTCTCTGTGTGTGTGTCTGCCTGTCTGTCATTGTGTGTATCTCTGTGTGTGTGTGTGTGTGTGTGTGTTTGTGTGTGTGTGTTCAGGTTTAACTCGCGTGCCCAGCGCTACCTGGAGCGGAGGAAGAAGAGCTCGGGGAACCTGTCCAACGGGCTGACGGGCAGCACGGACATGGAGGACCTGACCTGCGACGCCACGGCGGTCCTGCTAAAGAAAGGTACCGCGGGAGCGACCGCGGGAGTAGTGACCGCGGGAGTCCAGCCGCGGTGGTTCCCAGTTATCAGACACCCCGCAGGTTACTGGAGGCTCTCAGTCCAGCACCACTGGACTCAGCCTTTCCACTCTGTGTGTGTCTCTCTGTCTCTCTGTCTCTGTCTCTCTCTCTCTCTCTCTCTCTCTCTCTCTCTCTCTCTCGAGTCCTGTTGCTCTGTCGTCTTTCATCAGACTTATCTCTGTCTTGTCGCTTACAGGGGGGGTTACACGGGACGTGGAACTAAAACGTTCCGTGTGTGTCTCTGTCTCTCTCTCGTCCTGTTCAGATCCATAGAAAGAGAGAGTTGCGACACTCTTTGATGTTGCCGCCACGATCAAAAGTTCCAAAAAAACCTGTGCTGAATGGCTGAATCTCAGGAGGGGATGTACTTCCGATGCTGGAAGGTGTAATCAATTAACTCATTGACTACTGACCAAGAGATTGGCTGTAAACAGTTCCAAAAGCCCCATAACGAGGAAATAGCCTGGAAAAAGCGCTGCCATTTTTTCCTATGGAGGTCTATGGGAGTGTCGCCACTCTGTTTTATCTACCGCTTTGGTCCTGTTGCTCTGTCGTCTTTCATCAGACTTTATCTCTGTCTTGTCGCTTACAGGGGGGTTACACGGGACGTGGAACTAAAACGTTCCGTTCGTGACTCGTCCAAAAAACTATTTTAGAGGGCTGGTCTATTTTATTTTATTTTTCACGTACGCACGCGTCGTTATCACGTCTGGTGTAGCCAGTTTCAATTGATCATAGTGGTTGCAGTGGATGCAACGCAAACTGAATGCTTCAGTCACACGCCTGGTGTAGTCCCTCCTGCTAGTCTTCACTCACTCTGTCTCTCATTTAGTCTTCACTTTTCTGATCCCTCCATCCTATTTCTCTTCTTTTTTCATTTCTTCATTGTGTTGTTCCTTCCCTCGTTCATTCCGTCGTTTCTTTTTCCCTTTCTTCTACCCTTCTATTCTCTATTAATCTCTGTGCTTCGCTTATTGTGAATAGCTGAACTAAATTAGCAGGCTCCTAGCAAATTTGCACAAAACAGCTGTACACCAGCTTACCATTTACTGTCTTTTCTCTCCCTCTTTATTCTTTTTTTTTCTCTCTGTCTTTCCACTCTCTCTCTCCTGTCTCTCTCTTTCTCTTTTCCCCTTCTCTCTCTCCTCTCTCTCGTCTTCCCTTTCCCTCTATGTGCTCTCTTTCCCTCTCTCTCTTTCTCCCCTCTCTCTTCCCTCTTCCCTTTCCCTCTCTCTCTCTTTCTCCTCTCTCTCTTCCCTCTTCCCTTTCTCTCCCCCCCCCTCTCTCTCTTTCTCTCTCTCTCTTTCCCTCCAGCTAACTTCCAGTCTCAGCCGTCGGTGCTGATGGTGGATGAGCTGCTGTCGGCGTACCCCCACCAGCTCTCCTTCTCCGAGGTCGGCCTGAGGGTGATGATCACCGACCACTTCTCGCCGCGCACGCGCCTCACCATGGCCTCACGCCTGCTCATCACCGAGGTGAGAGAGAGAGAGAGAGAGAGAGAGAGAGAGAGAGAGAGAGAGAGATGGAGAGAGAGAGGGGGAGAGGGAGTAGAGGGAAAGAGGGGGCAAGAGAGAGACATATAGTACTGATGCAAGTACAGTATGAATGTGATGCCTTAGTGCTTCATACAAAATGTTTTATTTTGCTGAACTCAAAAGTGGAAGGTTAGATTTGAGTGAACCCATATTTTATTTTAGATCAGTGGTTGCCAGTTAAATGTGTTTATTGTTGATAAAATGAAGTGACTAATTGATTGATTGGTCAGTTAATTGAACAGTTGATTGAAGAATTGGTTGGTTGATTAATCGATTGATTGATCGATTGGCTGATGGATTGACTCACTGACCTGATTGATTCATTGATGATTGATTGACTCACTGTTTCTGTGAACTGATTGATTGATTGATTGATTGATTGATTGATTGGCTGATTGATTGACTCACTGACACAGTGACCTGATTGGCTGATTGATTGACTAACTGACACAGTGACCTGATTGGCTGATTGATTGACTCACTGACACAGCGACCTGATTGGCTTATTGAGTGTGTGTTTGGTCCCCTCCCCAGAGACAGCGTCTGTCCAACAGCAGGTCGTTCAGCTGCAGCGAGGTGGACATGGCGGGTGGACGCGCCTACGACCGGCGGGGCCTGGAGAACGGCCTGAGCGTCATCGACCAGGGCGGTCTGAACGGCCGCTACGCCACGCGCAAGGACGACGGTTTCGGGGGCGGCGGCGGTGGCGGTGGCGGCGGCGCGGGGGCGAAGTCGGGGCGGAGGGACCGGGGGGACGAGACGGAGAACGAGAACGAGGACAACGAGAACAACGAGAACGACGAGGAGGACGGAGACGACGGCGAGGGAGGGCCACTGGTGCCGTTCCACGTGCCAGGTGAGAGGACGAGAGTGGACGACTGCTCCGAGGGTCCAGCTGTTGGTCTGATGTGTCCAGAGGGGACCAGAGGGACACAGAGAGACTGTGTGTAGGCCCCCTCCGTGTTGAGACTGAGGAGTGTGGTCTCTCTCTCGCTCTCTGTGTGTGTGTGTGTGTGTGTGTGTGTGTGTGTCTTTCTTTGTGTGTGTGTGTGTGTGTGTGTGTGTATGTATGTATGTGTCTCTCTCTCTCTCTCTCTCTCTCTCTCTATGTGCCTCTCTCTATATGTGCTTTTCTCTGTGTGTCTGTGTGTGTCTTTCTCTGTGTCTCTAAGCGTGTGTGTGTGTGTGTGTGTGTGTGTGTGTGTGTATATATACTGTATATTGACTGCTGATGTGTGTGTGTGTGTCTGCAGCGGGCTTCTTCAACAAGCTGAAGTGGCTGCTCATGTGGCCCCTGTCCCTGGTGCTGTTCTTCTCCGTGCCCAACTGTGCCAAGCCGGCCTGGGAGCGCTGGTTCATGGTCACCTTCGTCATGTCCACCGTCTGGATCGCAGGCTTCTCCTACATCATGGTGTGGATGGTACGTAGCACACACACACACACACACACACACACAGACAGACACACACATATAGACACATACATACACACACATAGAGATACACACACACACACACACACACACACACAAACAAACACACACAAACAAACACACAGAGAGACACACATGTACGGTAGACACATACATACACACACATACACACACACACATGGAGAGATACACACACACACACACGCACACTTTTAAGCACGCATGCACATGCTGTTCTATGGACACACACACACACGCATACACACACACACAGATATAAATTTAAACACACAGGTCAGCACACCAACATCTGTGACTCTACCAGGACCTTTATAGTCTCAAACTGTCATGGACCAACATGTTTTATCCTTCTGTTTTTTTCAGAGGCATAAAAATATATTTTGAACTTTATTTAGCAGACTGTTGTGTTTCTGATTACTCAGATGTTTCTTCTCTGCACACTCAGCCTGTTTGAACTATGTGTGTGTGTGTGTGTGTGTGTGTGTGTGTGTGTGTGTTGAACTGTGTGTGTTGAACTGTGTGTGTATGAACTGTGTGTGTGCTAACTGTGTATGTGTGTTAACTGTGTTGGTGTGTGTGTGTGCGTGAACTGTGTGTGTGTGTGTGTGTGTGTGTGCGTGAACTGCGCGTGTGTGTGTGTGTGCGTGAACTGCGTGTGTGTGTGTGTGTGTGTGTTAACTGTGTGTGTGTGTGTGTGTGTGTGTGTGTGAGAACTGGTAGCAGCAGATGGGTATCTGAGGAGCGAGGCGTTTCAGCATCTCATGTTTGTTGGCATCGTGCGCCCCCTCTCCCCGTAGGTGACTGTGATTGGGTACACTCTGGGCATCCCTGACGTCATCATGGGCATCACGTTCCTAGCAGCTGGCACCAGTGTCCCGGACTGCATGGCCAGTCTCATTGTGGCACGCCAAGGTTGGCACACTCTACACACCTTGTCATGTCACCACGCACCATATGTAAGGGATAACGGCCGACGAGGTGACCGGTTCGATGGAAATAATGGCTAGGTGGAGGTCTAGAACTCCGGCGACGTGCGAAGCACGGAGACGGAGTTACCTCCGCCGTGCCATTATTTCCATCGAACCGGTCGACCTCGAAGGCCGTTATCCCGCTTATCTCCCGTTTGTATTCATAACCTGTATATTTAGAACATAGTTTTATTCCACCGTTGCGTCCGTAAACATCGCTAAAACTGTCTTGACTGTGGGACTACTTTCCGCCACATATCAACTTTCTACTTGCAGGACAAAACTGCCGTTACTAGTTCTAAATGGATGGTTGCTATGGCCAAAAGCCAGTCGTTAGTTCTAAATGGCTGGTTGCTACGGCCAAAAGCCAGTCGTTAGTTCTATCTCTCCCGTTGTCAAGCGGGCATATCCCAGGATTCTGATTAACTTTAACTTTGAAAGATCGCTACTTTTATAGCCTACATGGCATCCAACTAGCTAGGCCTACAATCCACCTCCGTCATATGCTACAATGTTAGCCTACTATGGTTCTGCACGTCTGTATTTCAGCTTGGATGCAACGTGACAGTTCATTTAAACTTCGCAACGAGTTTGGCGAATTAATATTCACGTGTGATACGGGAACTACTTCAAAGGTAGCAGGTTATACGAAGTTAATGGCCACCCCATCAGCCAATCAGAGAAGAGAATTCCATTGTTGAGGGAGATAAGCATTAATAACGTGCTATTGTCTATTGCATAATTCAGAACAGATACAGTACAGTATGCCACTTATACTAAATAGTAATTCCGAATTCCGAATTCCTAATTCCTAATTTGGAATATGTTACAGCATTCTACAGATTATTCTTTTATTCCTAATAAATAGTTGTTAACTGTGTTGTTATCGTATACATAGCTGTTAACTGTAGAACTTTACATTGTACAGTACATGCTATGCACGCCTTATAAATAGTTAACTGTGTTGTTAACTTAAACTTACAGGTACAGTATACTTAGCTGTGAAGCAGCACACCAAGAAAGATAACCATAACCATAACCATAACCATAACCATAACCATAACCATAACCATAAAAGCGTCCACACTGGCCAACGATAAGAAAAGTCTCTCTTCGTGTTAATGAATATGATGCCTAAAATATTATGGGTACTGAGTGGCTGTGTTAGCTTTTTATCGTTCTCAAAATCGCTCTGAAAGTGATCCCCAACGATATCATTCTTCATGACATTATTGTTATAGTTTATGTGTGAACGTTACAGTTTATAGTTATCGTTATAGTTATCGTTCTTGGTGTGAACGGCCCTTTGACTGTGGAACTGTGCATTCTAAAGTATTAGTCCAGGGCTATTCAATTAGTTTGTAATAGGGGCCAGTTCATGAAAAGTATCACAACTGGGGGGCCGGAGAAATACCGCTTGAAATATGAGTAATCACGTACAAATGAATAAACTACAGCACCAATATGGGTGTTCAAATGTTGCATTTTGTAAATGCATAATATCGTTTTTTGTTGGTTATTTGTGTTTTGGGAATATTTCTGCCACAGGCCCAGCCTACCACAGTGGTTGGCCAACATTGGGAAGGTGACACTGGATCTATATTGCTAATATGTTGCATTTTGTAGAAGCATAATAGCGTTTTTTGGTGGTTACTTATTTGTTCTATTTGTGTTTTGGGAATATTTCTGCCACAGGCCCAGACTACCACAGTGGTAGGTCAACATTGGGAAGGTGACACTGGATCTATATTGCTAATATGTTGCATTTTGTAAATATAGTTTTTTTGGTGGTTATTTTGTTGTATTTGTGTTTTGGGAATATTTCTGCCACAGGCCACTACCACAGTGGTAGGCATTGGGAATGTGACACTGGATCTACATTGCTAATATGGCTAATATGAAATCTGTGATAACATTAACAGCAATGGAATCTGAGCTTTGCGCAGTAACTGCTAAGTCCATACAATTTCCAATGGGTACAAACAGGTTTCAAACGGTGCTCAAAAGAAATGAATGTGCGTAATCGGTCGCATATTTAACTCTTCTCAACATACGTGTACATTTAACGTTCCCACCATTTCAATTTGATGAACGTGTTCGCAAATCAATGTTACTTACAGTGGACTTGACATCAAGGCGATGGATGTGTATTAGTTTCACAGATTCACACTGAATATTTGCGTGGTCAAACCCGTTAAAATGTTTGTAGCTTATATACTCCAACGTAGTGGCAATTTACCTTGAAACTGAGCTAAAATGGAACTTATGTTCAACTCGTTCTAAACATTACGTGCAGTTGGCTGAGGTGCAGTGGCTGCAGGACTTCCGAGCGAGTGAGCGCATGAAACAGAACTGATGCCACCAAAGTTAAACTTTTAAACCGACTCCTATTTGCCTCAATAGCATTACGAGTGGCGAATGTTTTCGCGAGGATATGCTTAGACTGGAGAGGCACACTACCGGTGAGATTTCATGCACCAAAAATGCTTCATGCTTTGAGGAAAACAACTTGGATTTGGCGCACGTCAACATGTTGGTGACGCTGCGTAAAAACGAAGCAAGGCACAAGTAACGTCTTTGAATAATACCCAGTAACACAGTAGCCTACAACGGCAACGCACCACACAGAACATTATTTATAGGCGCTACTCGCAGTGTAGCCTATCGCTGTACCTCCATTATTGTGCTTTCCACCAGCTATTTACGTCTCTACCGAATATGGATTTGCTTATATAACATCAGCCAACACTTCAAGGGCCACCACAAAGTATCTCGGGGGCCGGATCCGGCCCGCGGGCCGCTAATTGAAGAGCCCTGTATTAGTCTTATGTCCTCCTTATGAATAGTCAACTGTGATGTACGTATGTGTGATGTGTGTAGGCCCCCTCAGTGTTGTGTGTGTGATGTGTGTAGGCCCCCTCAGTGTTGTGTGTGTGATGTGTGATGTGTGTAGGCCCCCTCAGTGTTGTGTGTGTGATGTGTGTAGGCCCCCTCAGTGTTGTGTGTGTGATGTGTGTAGGCCCCCTCAGTGTTGTGTGTGTGATGTGTGTAGGCCCCCTCGATGTTGTGTGTGTGATGTGTGTAGGCCCCCCTCCATGTTGTGTGTGTGATGTGTGTAGGCCCCCTCGGTGTTGTGTGTGTGATGTGTGTAGGCCCCCTCGGTGTTGTGTGTGTGATGTGTGTAGGCCCCCTCGGTGTTGTGTGTGAGATGTGTGGAGGCCCCCTCGGTGTTGTGTGTGTGTGATGTGTGTAGGCCCCCTCAGTGTTGTGTGTGTGATGTGTGTAGGCCCCCTCGGTGTTGTGTGTGTGATGTGTGTAGGCCCCCTCGGTGTTGTGTGTGTGATGTGTGTAGGCCCCCTCAGTGTTATGTGTGTGAGATGTGTGTAGGCCCCCTCGGTGTTGTGTGTGAGATGTGTGTAGGCCCCCTCAGTGTTGTGTGTGTGATGTGTGTAGGCCCCCTCAGTGTTGTGTGTGTGATGTGTGTAGGCCCCCTCGGTGTTGTGTGTGTGATGTGTGTAGGCCCCCTCGGTGTTGTGTGTGTGAGATGTGTGTAGGCCCCCTCAGTGTTGTGTGTGAGATGTGTGTAGGCGCCCTCAGTGTTGTGTGTGTGATGTGTGTAGGCCCCCTCAGTGTTGTGTGTGTGTGATGTGTGTAGGCCCCCTCAGTGTTGTGTGTGTGATGTGTGAAGGCCCCCTCGGTGTTGTGTGTGTGATGTGTGTAGGCCCCCTCCATGTTGTGTGTGTGACTGTGTTCTGCTACTGCTATGCAGGCATGGGGGACATGGCCATCTCCAACTCCATCGGCTCCAACGTGTTTGATATCCTGGTGGGCCTGGGCCTGCCCTGGGCCCTGCAGACGCTGGCCATAGACTACGGCTCCTACGTGAGTTGCCCTCTCCTGTGCGTGCCTGGGCTAGCCTCATGGAACTCACTTACTCTATAGTCTAGTGTATTGACTGTGCAGTGTGCACCTGTGTTATGATATATGTATTTCTATTTTTTATATTATTTATACACTCTAAAAATGAATGTGTTGTCCCTATCTGGACACAGAGTTGTGTTAAAATACAACGCAGGTTGAGTTGTTTTCAATGTGAGTTGTGTTCTATTTTTAATACATTTTGTCGCAACAAACAAAAAAGGAAACAAGTTACAACACAAACTGTGTTGACCCTATCTGGACACAGAGATGTGTTTAAAAAAACAATGGAAGTTGTGTTGTTTTCACTGCATTCATTTTAAGTATTTTCATATTATAGTCCAAATGGCAGATGTTTTATTGCAGTAGTGTGTTATGCTTACAGTTCATGAGGTTTGTTAGTGTGTTGAACATTTTTTAAATATATTGTGGTTGTGCCCTCTGTCTATCAGGTCCACTTGAACAGCAGAGGACTCATCTTCTCAGTAATTCTACTACTGGCTTCAGTGTTCTTCACGGTAAGAGTTTAACATCTTTTCACTGAATTTTGAATAACGGTATCCTTTCTTTTCTCAGAAAAGCAAAACAGTGCTTGAAAATGCTCTCTTTTTCTCCATTCTTCTCACTGTTTCTCCCCCATCCTCTCTCTCTCTATCTCTTTCTTCCTCTCTCTCCCCCTCTCCTCCTCTCTTCCCCTCCCCCCCCTCCCTCTCTCTCTCTCTCTCTCAGGTGGTGGGAGTGCACTTGAATAAGTGGACGCTGGACAAGAGGCTGGGCCTGATCTGTCTGCTGACGTACGCCGTCTTCTTGTGCTTCTCCATCCTCATCGAGTTCAACGTCTTCATGTTCGTCAACCTCCCCATGTGCCGAGAGATCATCTGACTGTCCCGACCGCCCTCCTCTTGGCTTCTTCTACCCCAAAACCCCCCGCAAGCCTTTGCTCACATCACTTCCTGTTGTCGTCAGGAAGATGGTTCACAGTCAAAAAATGGATGGATCGATTGACTCACGATTGGTGGATGGGTTTTGACCCTTGTTTGTGTTTTTGGAGGAGTTATAGAAAAGAAGTTTGATTCTTTGGTGCAATAGAGGCCTGATGCCTCATGGGCGCTTGCTTGATTCATTAAGGAAAATACTTGAAGGCAGGAAGAAAACGAAGACTGCATGTATCGATAGACAGAAAGGACCTATGCTTAAAGAAGAGTCGAAAAGTCACAATGTTTGAGGCTGCTGTGTTTTTTTTTTACCAGCACTTAAGTTACTATGGTAACTGAAGAATGGATTCGTTCCCTTCAAAATCAATTAGGAGAGACTCAGACTTTTGGGACAAACATGGTCTGACTCCTTGGAAAAACTGGATCGTTCTGTGTATATATTTATTGAATGTCAGGACTAGGACCATCTCCAAATATTTCTCATCTTATCAGGGCTTTGTAATTTTTTTTAGCGAATCCTGAATGCGGAATGAACACACACAAATACACGGCTGGTTCTTTGTGTATAGTGAATCGAAACTTTGACCCTGAGTCACAGCACCTTTTTTCGTTTTTTTTTCTTCTCCCAAACGTGTTTTTTGAACATTTAAGAGCTATTTGTTTGTTTGTTTGTTTGTTGTTTCTTTGCATTTGCCTTGCACTGTTAGGGTCACAATGTCTGGCCTTTGGGGATATGTTTTTTTTTGCGTTATTTAAGATATTTATGTTTGTGTTAAGTTATTGGTCATCTTTTTTATATTCTGTGCAATGCCACCTTATGGAGTTGAAGCTGCACTCTTAACATAACGGCACAGTAGACGTAGGAGTCGCAGTAGTAACTACTATATGTGTTTGATCTCCATATAACAATTACCTATGAAAATGGTAGTCATCCACAGTATAGTTTCAAAATGCTATGCCTTTAGTTGTTAAAGTTAAATGGTGCAACTATGGCTTTCTTAAGTACTTTAAGTGTAGGGTGCAAAACACATCTTTCCCAGGAAGATTGGTATGGGCACAAATGTATACATGTAAGACTGAAAGGTATAGACACTGGAGTAACCAAACCTAAGATATTTTATTTATGTATATATTTATGTATAAACATATTTATATGCGATAGTGGTCTGCGCTCTGCACTCTTTCGTCTGAACTTAAGCAGACCTTTATGTTTTATTTATTTGGCTGCATTATGTCAGGCACAATGCAGTGTCCTATAAAACTGTTTGTAAAACGCAGTGTTGCAAAGACAAGACGTGAAATAGAGATGTTGATATTTTAACACTGTAAGAGATTCTTTTGTATAATTCTCTAAATGTAAAAGTATTGCCAGGTTTGCAAAAACAATTGCAGTTCTTTGGCCATGTGATTCGACCACAAGAGGGCAATGTGCTAGTGTAGTTGGATGCAACAGGCCTGTGTGAATCCCTCTTAGGGGTCTTGTGGGAAAGATTGTATTTAAAGGTAAGTTAAGTTGATGTGATTGTGAATTCAGACACGCAGCATTTGTTGACCACAACATGTGAATGCATGACTGCAAATAGCCCCGAGATGTTATTATATATATCAGAAGTCATTTTATGTTATCAAAAGTTAAGGAAAAATATTATGTAGTGCCAATCATTAATACTACACCGTTTGGTCACTCGTCGTGTCATAATGTTTCACAGTTTTAAATGTAGTTGTTTGCAGTTTTGTGATATATGTATTATTGTATTTGTATCAGTAATAATGAACGTTGACACAGTTTTTTTGGTACTTTCAGGAAGATGACAAATTGGTGCATGTTTCTTTTCTCATAAGTCTACTGAATGCATATAAGGACTAAAACGCGCTGTATCAATCACCATGTACATATCAGTGAAAAAGATAGGTTTACTATCTCAGTAACATATTTGCAATTGTTTAAAAGAGTCAACTGGTGTTAGGGCTATGGTTTCTTATCATACCTCCTTTTAGTTCCAACATGTCCATTTGTTGTCCTCAGTTCGCGATTTCATTGACATTTTTATGCGCAAAAGAAGCCATTTGTACGACAGTTTGATGCCTTCGGGCAATAAAGTGGTTTACATGCAGTAGGATATTGTGTCTGGAGACTGTCTGTCATAGGCTGTAAGTGTGGGCACTACATCGGATGGAGACCCTCAAACACGCGTGGACGCATACGAAGGTAGAGTGCGTGTTTTGCTCGGTTGGTTGGAAGAATGGTGAGAATTAAATGACCCATCAGTTGAGCACATTCCATGCCGGAACACGTGACTTCTTCAGACGAACTCTTCAGCACAGAACAGCCTCGTCCATAGATGGAGTTTGCCCATCACAGGAGCAAGTCCACGGCCAACATATTATTGCAGTACATAAATTCGTTCCCTCAGCTTTGAACGGATTTAACAACAACTGACATAGAGGAGTTCCAGGTCGGTTGTGCGATTTGAGGTATGTCAACTCGGTTTATGTCATCCACGGTCCAATGGAAGATTGATGTAGCATTACAGTTTATGATGTAACGTTAGCTTTGTAAATGCCTGAATGAAAACGACCACGCTAAAAGTTAAGAGTATGCTGTTAGTTTCCTTATTTCAATGCATTCCAAAGACTGACTGAAAACAGTGCTCGCGTGTCAGTTATAGGCTGTTGTGGGTCAACTATAACGTAAAGACTTCAATACTTAACTCCGGTTACAAACTAGGGTGATGAGTAGTTATTTTTCGGTAGCTGTAGTTGTGTTTGTGTGTGCGACTCGTGCGTGCGTGTGTGTCTGTGTCTGTGTCTGTGTCTGCACGCGCGCATAATAAGACCTTACAGTTAGGCTACAGTAGCCTATCTCAAGTTCTCAATCCATTCCTAAACCATGAGTCAGTGCCAGTGGAGAACAGTCACATATATTTGAGTCAGGTGCAATTTCAGTTTCACTTTGTCAAAGTTTTCATTAACGTGGTTCACACATATGACCTGCTGAGCAAAGACAGCTGAGCTGTTGTACACCACTTCGTTATTATTTGCTCTGAATGACCTGGGGTAGTCTTTACGTTCCTCGCCGTGCCTGACACTGGTTTCCGTCGATTTCACACTGAGGAAAGCTTGCAGTGTTACGCTTTGATTTGTTACGATGGAAACGGGACTGTGGGACCCGTTTTCAGTGTTTATTACAAGTGAATATCCAATTTATTATTTTTTCAAACTCAGACTCACTGGCCAGGGCTCTTTTTCTGTGAGGAATACAAAACAATTGTTTTCCATGACTGCACTCGGTACTCCCCCCTAGACATATTACATAATGTGGTGTAGGCTAGTAATTGTAGGTGCCATGTATCTTAACTGTGTCCTCCTCCTAACTGGACCTGCTGTGTGTGTGTGTGTGTGTGTGTGTGTGTGTGTGTGTGTGTGTGAGTGTGTGAGTGTGTGAGTGAGTGAGTGAGTGAGTGAGTGAGTGAGTGAGTGAGTGGTTTGATGAAGCTCTAAGAAATAAGCATCAATAATATTTGTTTTCTATGGTTTTCTTTAGAATTTCATTTTCTCATTTTCTGACAAAAAGAGAAAATCATTTATAATTATAAATCTGATCTCACAGGGATAAATGTCAAATATGCATCCAAATATGCATCCAATTGCATGTTGGTTTTATAAACCTCATCCACAGAAGTATTTGTAAGTATTTGTAATTATCCCCCCAAATTCCTGTGTGAAAGCTGCTTCTGTCTCGATCTTATCTGAGGCTGCTTAAGCGGTCGAGCGCTCTAAGAGACCAGCTCTTGTCTTGGCGCCCCTACTTGGCTCCGCTCCTGCCCGTCGCCTGTGCTAATTGGAGCAACAAGAGAGGGGGCTAGTAGGCCTAATTCTAGACCGCTTGGAACAGACCTCCATCAGATCAAAGGCACGGCTATCTTTTGTAGGCTATGTCTCAGCAGCCTGGCCGGTGTGGGCAGAAGGGACGATCAGATCAGAAGAGTTTGTTGTGTTGTGTCCCTGCCTTCCGCATCTTTCAGTCACTTGTTCTTTTGTTTTTGTCATGTTTTACTGTAAGGGTGCTGTTGTTACTTGGTTTATTTTCTTAATCGCATTACAATTCTTCATATTCAAAGGGGAGATATGGGGGGTGGGGGGGGGGGGATTCCTGTTCCCTATTTAGCTGTTGTTTTAACAAAATGTAAACACGTTTGAAGCTAGACATTTATAATGGCTTGTTTGCATTGCAAGATGAAACCGAGGTCTTGACTTGACTCATGCAGTGCTATCTGCACGGCACTAACCACAGCTGGAGTAGATAGAAGAACAGAAACACTATGGAGCCAGACCACGGGTCAGTGCAGGTTATTTGGGTACGTTTCCGCGTCACTCCCTCTTCCAGAGAAAGCCCTCCGCGCTGAAATCTGATGCAGGAGATTAGCTGTAGTCTGGGGAAATGAGGTCGGTCTGGTTGAGGCATGCTAATGATATGCAGGTACGATCATACTGTAGGTGGGGGATTACCCTGAATCTTGCCATAATCATCCCACGGGAGATGTAGCTTTCAGTTCCCTTAACCACCCACACATACCAACACACTCTTCACAGATGTATCAGGGTTTGTGTGGTACTACTCTTCCTCTTCCTCAATTTTCTTCCTCACCCTCAACCGTGACTGGTACCGTGAGCAGCATTATCATAAATGACATAAAATACCAATTTTTGAAAAGGTGTTACTACCACAACTACTCAGATGAACACAGCGATTGGCACCTCAATTATTGCACTACATGTACTCACATGCAAACACCACACAGCAGGCAAATGGTATTGTGTCATGTTGGGTTTGCATTTGCTCCCACTTGGCCTCATTTGCTCTTAAGAAAGATCTACTTTTTTGTTGATTATGTGGTATTCAATCACGCAATTTCCGTGTGGCGGAAAGTCTTGGGTGCGTAATTTGACCTGACCTTTGACCTTTTCATGAGGCGGTTGAGCAGTGCAGATCTAATGGTGTGACAGTGCTCCTGTATCTGCCTCTTGTCCCCCAATCTCTAATGAATGCAGCAGTGGAGAAGAATTCCCCAATCAGCCACCCGTCGGCTATTCACTAATATACAGTATCTGCACAAGCGTGGCCAGACAGCATTGTGCAGTGAGTTAATAGGGTACTACATTAACCCCCATGTTGAATGGGTTCACTGTACAGACAATTGTGGGGTTTGGGAGATTGGGGGAGGGGGGATGGGGGGGTCACAGGCAAAGGACAGCTCTTGGATGGAGTCCCAGTCCCCAGTACTGAGATCCCCCAAAACTGTCCCTCATTCTTGCTCCCCACTGGGGTCCCTCAGTTCATTCTGCTGGATGGTTTGTGCTGCTTGTTGGGGTATGCGGTGGTGTGTGTTGTGGGGGGATGGTGTGTGAATGTCGATGCTGTGGTTTCTGTCTGTCACAGCGATGTCTTTTTTTTTTTTTAAGATGTCTCGTAGAGATAGACCCCTTAATTGTTGTGGCGACCCACTGCCCCGGTTAAGAGGTTAGAAGTTGTTCTGAAAAGTTACGGCGATGGAAAATGCTGGGCTGAATGAGAAACAGGCCGAATGCTTTGATTTGCCTTCTCAGTAAACATTGACAGAAATTCCTTCAGAAATTATGCCAAAAATGGAATCATCCCTAAAGGATTGAGTTGCTGCAGATAAGCCTTTGCGTTTGAATGAGCATGTTGCTGCATGCCTGGTCAAATTCTTTCTTCTCGGTGTGTGTGTGTGTGTGTGTGCGTGTGTGCGTGTATGCGTGTGTGCGTGTGTGCGTGTGTGCGTGTGTGTGTGAGTGAGTGAGTGAGTGAGTGAGTGAGTGAGTGAGTGAGTGTGCTTGGGTGTGGGTGTGTGTGTGTGAGAGAGAGAGAGAGAGAGAGAGAGAGAGCGAGAGAGAGCACCTTGGTGTTTTGTCATCACTCTGCACACCACTCTCCCCCACGTGTTGCACAACCGTATAATTTAAAGCCATAATGCCATAATGTAACTCATGGGTAGAGCCTTTCTGCACTCTACTATTGAATCTCCACGGTGACTACCACACATTTTGAGTCAAGCTCCACAGGTACCCAGTCCTGGTCTTTTTGATCTCCTAGCTAGACTAAACCCAGGCAGGGTGGCCACACCACTTCCTGTCTGTGCCCTCAGACACACCACCTGGTCCCCTAAAGATGATGTCATGGCCCGTCTGATGGTGTTCCAGTGAAGCTGTTAGGCGACACCAGGCATCGCCCGTCCAAAAAGCCTTAGAGTGCAGCCGGCGTCAAATAAGAACCAGAGCTCCGCAAGTCCAAGCGATGAGTCACTTGTGGTCGAGAGAGGAATACCTAGGGAGGATGGAGTCCTATTATTGTCCCCAGTAATTGAGTGTTCCTTTGAGGCGCCATGTTGTTTTGTTCCTTTTTATCTGCAGGTTGCTCTGAGAGGGTCGTTTGGAGGCCACGACCCCGGGAGAAGTTTAGAGAGGGACAGGGATTAAGTCAGGCAGAGAAACACAGGTAACACACAGACATCTCTCTCTCTCTTTTTCTCTATCCCTCTCTCTTCCTCTCTCTCTCTTTCTGTCACCCAGACATAGACACATAAACCATTGCAACCCTCTTCAGTCTCTAACTTACAGTATATTCTCCACTCACTGATACATGACAGGCAGCTTGCATCACAGACGTACATGTATTTGGCCATCTGGAACCATACTTTGATTACTGTAAGTTCAGCCCTCAACATTAGGGACTACCTAGTAGGGACAATAGATGAAAACTAGCTAGGGTGCTAACTCTAGTATATTTACATTGTGTAGGTCTCTATCTAGATAAACAACTCCCCATAGAATTGACGCACTCTCTCTCTCTCTCTCTCTCTCTCTCTCTCTCTCTCACTCTCAAATGAGGCACTAAGGCATGTCTCACTCATGAGGTGTCTCAGTCATATGAACAAAGCAGCATTGCTCCCCTTGCCTCATGTTGTCCTCTCTCCTCTCCTCTAGAAGTAGGTCAGTGCAGTGGCACGGCATTGTTGCAGGATGTTTAGCCCATGAAGAAGGGTTTTGTGTACATGCCTCCGTCTGCCTCCCTGTTGACTGCAGTGAGTCTGTTTTGGTATGGCAACTGGTCCCATGTGTCACCACGCAGCTGCAGCTGCTGCTGTTGCTAGTGGCGATAGTGATGTTTCTAGAGTGTTCCATTTGCCGCCGCTGTTTCCGGCTTTGGCTACTTCGGTAGGTTAAGCAGTCAGTTGCAGGTGTGTGGTCTGTGATTCTGACGCTTTGCTTTCGATAGTTTGCATTCTGTAATTATTGAATTGCATTGTGTTGTAACTCACGTAGAAGTCATTTAATGTGTGTGTGTGTGTGTGTGTGTGTGTCTGTGTGTCTGTGTGTGTGTGTGTGTGTGTGTGTGTGTGTGTGTGTGTGTGTGTGTGTGTGTGTGTGTGTGTGTGTGTGTGTGTGTGTGTGTGTGTGTGTGTGTGTGTCTGTGTCTGTGTCTGTGTCTGTGTCTGTGTGTGGTTGTGAGCTTGCTAAGCTGACATCAAGTGGAGCTTCAGAAAGGAAGGCCCTAAGGCCTGGAGCTTTTTGGGCCTTACCCCAGAGTTTATAGCTCTCCAGATTACTGACTGGAAATGGGCATAGAGAGAGAGAGAGAGAGAGAGAGAGAGAGAGAGAGAGAGAGAGAGAGAGAGAGAGAGAGAGAGAGAGAGAGAGAGATGGAGAGAAATGGGTTAGAGAGATAAAGGTTGAGAGGGAGGAAAGAATGCAAGCATGTAAGAGTGAAAGAAAGAAAGGATGCCAGAGAAAGAGAGTAATGGAGAGACATGGAGAGAGAAAACATGGTAAAGAAACTGAAAGAAAGAAAGAAAGAAAGAAAGAAAGTTCTTCTCCTGTAATCAACAACAGTGTGTGTCTTGGCCTCCTGTCGGTCTTCTCAGGGTAAATAAACACCAGAGGCTCATCCACAGGACAAGCTTCAGATGCTGGACTCTCTAGGGAGTTGACCTGTCATTGCCCTCTCCAACGCCCCCTGTGTTTGTGTGTGTGTGTGTGTGCCTGTGCGCGTGTGTGTGTGTGTGCGTGTGTGCGTGTGTGTGTGTGTGTGTGAGCGCAGCTGCCCTAACCGCTGTTTTGAAGGATGGGTGTGTGAGTGTGTGCAAGAGGGTGTGTCTCCTGAGAGCCATAGCTTTAGGGTGATTGGCTTGTTCTGCAGTGGTTTCTCAACACACACAGTGGTTTTGTTCAGTGGTGTGTGGCCACTTTTGAGCGCTGCAGTAAATGTCAGTCACTGGTGTACCTTTTCACAGTCTCTCTGTTTCTGATGCATGTGTGAGGAGGGATATGTGTGAGAGTGTGTGTGGCTGTGGGGTCGATGCACTGTATGTGTGAGAAAGAGAGAGTGAGAGAGAACGAAATGTTTGTGAGAAAATGTGTGTATGTGTGCATGCATATGTGTGTAAAAGTGTGTGTGTGTGTGTGAGAGAGAGAGTGTGAGAGAGAAGTGTGTGTGAGAGAATGTGTGTTTATGTGTGTAAGTGTCCATGTGTGTGTGTGTGTGTGTGTGTGTGTGTGTGTGTGTGTGTGTGTGTGTGTGTGTGTGTGTGTGTGTGTGTGTGTGTGTGTGTGTGTGTGTGTGTGTGTGTGTGTGTGTGTATGTGTGTGTGTGTGTGTTTGTGTTCCATTGGAAACCTCTGTCTTGTAAAGGACACTGTTGCTCTGTGTGCCGCTGGCAGGTTTCTGTGTTGCGGGCGCATGAGACGACTCCTTGTTTGGGTGCAGCTGACTCTCGCTGGGCCATCAGTCACCATACAGGCCTGCCAACCTGTTAGGGGCGCCTCAGAGCGAGACTGACCCATCGCTGCCCATACCATACCAGGCCTGCCAACCTGTTAGGGACGGTGTCGCAACGGTGTGTGAACTGAGCCTCGGAAAATCTGTATTTTATTTTCAGGAAATTGCATCAGATCCGCATTAGGGCATGAAAAATGGAACAAATCGTGTGTGTTGGAGAGAGAGAGAGAGAGAGAGAGAGAGAGAGAGAGAGAGAGAGAGAGAGAGAGTGGAGGAGAGGCAAAGAACTCTCCAAAAGGGAGACTGAAGTTATTCAAAATACATATATACACAAGAAACAGACAGGATAAACTCTCCCTATGAAAATTACTGTCCTGTGTTCCATTCTTTTCATTTGTTTCAAAAGTTCATTATGAGTTTGAAAAATGCATCAGAGCAACTGATGAAAAACTGTAAGTCATGTTAACGCCCTCAAAGTGGAGGCCTCTGTGGCTGAACTGGAGGATGAGTTAGCTTAGCATGTGTGCTTACAAAAACTTGGAGGCAGTTAAAAGGATTCGGGAGGCTTGTTAGTGACTCCATCCTGAGACATGTGTTTCCTCCATCCCCTGTGGATTATCTCCCAAATCCTGCCTCTTTTCTCGGAGAGGGATTATAGGCCTGTAGTATCACAGTGCTGTCATTGAGACAGGAGAATTTCAGTGTGTTTCCAGGTTTTCATACAGGTTAGTGAGCAGACTCAGCAGAGACTATGATCTTAAAGTCAGGTGGTCAATTAAGTTGACATAGCTCACATGTTTTCAGTGTGTATACATATGATGTGCTGGCAGGAGTGTAAGAAAATCATTATCAATAGTTTGAAATAATTTGTTATTTTTTTTCTATTTTACACAAGAAACTGAATGTAAGTGGCTACTGAAGTGGCTACTGGTTTGTAGTTGGAGCTGCTGTGTTTTAAATATATTTTGAATGTTGTGCTCATGGTAGACCCAGGGAGTGGTATAGACCTCTGGTATCTTGAGATTTTTCCCATGGGAAAATAATATGAGATTTTGAATAATCGACCTGTTAAACTCTAGCGGGAACAAAGAAATCGGAAATGCAAACGTTTTCCTCTAGACATGTTTGTCCTCTGCCTTCGATTGGATACTGTCATCTCCGGTAGGTTCATACAGCACACTTTGTTTTTTGCTGCCCCAGAGCTAACTTGCCATGCAACTTAGCATAGGTAGTTAGACACCCGGATCTCCTTATATGGCCATAGATGGCAGCTTTAGGTACTTTTTGTAGGTGACCTTCAGAGGTCTATTCCTCCTAATGTCAGGTTGCAGTGAAGACTGAAGGTTGCACTGTATCGCACGTAATCTAAACTATAAATAATTACCGGTAGGGACTTTGTGTTCCTCTTTTGCCACCAGAACAGATGTACACACACACACACACACACTGAATCATACGAACACACACCCACTCCCCCTGCTCTCTCTCTCTCTATCTCTCTCTCTCTCTACGTTTTCATGCGCGCGCACACACACACACACACACACACACACACACAGATATGTGTTGACCCACACAGGAAGCTGAGAGAACAGATAGCATTATCATACTGTAGCTGAGGCATAAAATTGACCAGACCAGACCTGTGTGTGTCAGTCAGTAAGCTTACATGAGAAGCCTGTCCTCGTGTCTGAGACCAGTCTAAGATAGCGCACTGACCGACTGACGGTCTGAATGACTGACTGGACTGATTGACTGACTGGAGGTCAGGACTGGACTGCCATGTTCTGGGACAAGCCCGCAGATGAGCAGGAGCTGGAGGATGATGGATGTTATGATCTGCAGGAGTGGGAGTGGGAGCAGAACCAGGAGGAGACGGAGGAGGAGGAGGAGGAGGAAGAGGAGGAGGACCAGGATCTGACAAAAGAGGAGGTGCAGAGGGAGGTCATGAGGCCCAAGAGTCTGCCTAGCCACATGGACCGGAGGGGCAGCTACTTTAAGGTGAAGAGAGAAGGAGTGGGGCAACCTGTCTTTCTCTCTCTCTTTCTTTCTCTCTCTCACTCTCTCTCTCTTTCTTTCTCTCTCTCTCTATCTCTCTCTCAAATTCAAATGTAATGAGATTTATTAGCATGACTGTAAAGTTACAATAGGCCTATTGCCAGAGCTATATGATGTGTATATGACACAACAAAATGAAAGCTCTCTCTCCCTCTATCTCTCCATTTCTATCAGTCTTTCTACATGTTCTATGCCTTTGCTTTTGTGATCGTTTGTCTCACTTCCTCACTGTTGTTGACTGTACTGTACTGTATGTCCGCGTCTCTCTCCACTTCTCTACGAGTCCATTTATTCCTTCACCTTTTGTGTGGCGTTGAAACGTTGGATGGTCCGGGGGGACAAAGCCCCTCCTCAACCTGTCTGTTGAGCATGGCAGTGACAGAAATCTACCGCTGAACATTCAAAGAGACCTTTTTTGTAAACGGGGACACATCTTTGCAGAGCAGAGAGATGATTTTAATGCTCTGTTTGTTTATTGAGCGTGTTTATCGAGCGAGTGGATGGCGGTGACTGTCCGTGATCGCCAGCATCCTTCTCAGGGTCCGTTTCTCAGCCGTTGTTGTGAGTGTCTCCAGCTCAATGCCAACAGCAGAGCCAGCTGCCCTTACCAGCCTGTTCAGCAGTCACCCAGCGTCCCTCTTCTCGATTATGTAGGCCTAAGCCATCCTAAATT
>NC_084994.1:39740795-39758295 GCF_963854185.1 Sardina pilchardus
ACTCCTGCGGTCAGCCCATCTGTGATTACCCTGTGAAGGAGAACCAGTACAGTAAGAATCTCTCTGTGTGTGTGTGTGTGTGTGTGTGTGTGTGTGTGTGTGTGTGTGTGTGCTTGTGTGTTTGTGTGTGTGTAAGAGAGGTCTGTTATTTCAGTGTTGCGTGTGCCTGTGGAGAAGGAGCTGGGCTAGCATGCAGTGTTGCTGTAGCCTGAAAAGTTGCCTCAAATATTGTCTCATTTGTAAATGTGAGGTAAGACATAGAATTTACATTAATAAGCATTAAAAACAAGTTATGAGCATAGGAACAAACCATTTATAACTGTATGAACAAATGATTTACTGATGAGGAGGAACGAACAAAGCCTTTACAAATAGTTCACACATATGTGACCCTGTAAAGCGGAACCAGTAGTTTCGGTAAAATTAATTAAATTAAGTTATTGTGCTCACATGAGCGTCCATAAACTAAGCTTTCCAACGATATGTATATCGAGGGTATTACACAAACTATCGCTAAGATAACCGCATCCAAAATTGACATGGTTCTCCTGTCACGATATGCCAGAAGAGGAGAAAATCACCTTTTTAAGCAGCGTGGACAACGTGATTGACTGCAAATGTATTGAATCTTCGCTGGGTTTAACAGTCAAGACGTATGTTTTTCCGTGAAATTAGTTCACGATATGAAACTGTAGACTGTATACTGTCGAATTATGCGAAAACGTGAAATTCAACATTTTAACTCGGAAGTTTGTCTATTGTGGATTTTCTCAAAATAACGTTGTGCGCAAAGCGACACTTTGAAGAGTCACATATACTTAGTAAATGCTAGTGTGTTATCCAAATGCCTTATTTGACATAGCATGACTGCACAGAATTTTGAATTGAATAGAAATGAATTGAGAGAGAGAGAGAGAGAGAGAGAGAGAGAGAGAGAGAGTTGTCTGAGTTTGCTGGTTTTGCTCTAGTTCTCCACTGAGGGTCATGTGGGGGGAGAAGTGGCCTCATGTCCTACAGTAGAATGCTGTCAGCTGTGGGAGGCATCGCTCACATACCAGCCCACTCTCACAGGCTCTACTCCGGCTCTGCTGTGCTGCTGCTGCACTCCACAGACTAGCACACACACACACACACACACACACTCTCTCTCTCTAACACACTCTCTCAAATTCAAATTCAAATTCAAATGAGCTTTATTGGCATGACTTACAGAAGAGTAGTGTTGCCAAAGCCATCATACAGTGCAAACAGATACAATATCTGTTTTGAAGGTAACACACAAGCATCAAAAACAAAATGGAGTACATTTATAATAATTAAAAATATATGGTCTTAATTCAAATATCTACTCAGAAATAAGTTAAACATATGTATCTAGATTATCTCTTTTTCACACACCCACACACATATCTACATACACAAACCTACATATACACACAGACATACACACACAACCACATTCCCACTAACATACACCGAGAAAACCAGATCAGGACACATGTGCACGGACACACACTCATTCAGACACACACATACACATGCACAGCGTCAGTTGCAAAACGCTGTGGCCTCCTCTTACCCCAGAATATGTGGGTCAGCTCAGCTCTCCAGAACTTGGCTCCGCCGCCTCTCTCTCTCTCTCTCCCTCTCTCTCTCTCTCTCTCTCTCTCTCTCTCTCTCTCTCTCTCTCTCTCTCTCTCTCTCTCTCTCTCTCTCTCTCTCTCTCTCCCTCTCTTTCTCCCTCCCAAAGTGATCCAGCAGCAAATGCAAAACAGCTGTGACACGCTGGATCTGGGGCTTACCTTACATGTGGCGTGCACTCTCATCCAGCATGACACACAATCAACTGTGTCACTTCATTAACGTCATACCCATGAGATAATCATAATAATAATGTTTTATTGATAAATAATGAACAAAAATAAGGAAGCGGAAATAAGAAAAGGCCATATTGAGAAAAGGCAAGAGGAGAAAAGGGAAAGAATAATATTTAACACACTAGTCAGAACCACCCATGAACGCACCATTAAGCAAGTATGTTATTGTTCAGTAAATCATGCACAGGGGCTCTCAGATGTTCCGGTCAGAAGCTGCACAGTGATGATCCTGTAACCTCAGTCTGCTCTTTCAGAGACAGCGTTAATAGAGAAAAGGGCCAACCGCACACATACCAGTTCAGGCATAGAGAAGAGACAGCTCAAAACACACACATACCCATGCCTTTGCTGTCACCCAACTGACCACAGTGGCTTTAGGACACGCACATGTGTGTGTGTGAGTGAGTCTGTGTGAGTGTGTGCGTGTGCGTGTGTGTGTCTGTGTGTGTGTGTGTGTGTGTGTGTGTGTGTGTGTGTGTGTGTGTGTGTGTGTGTGTGTGTGTGTGTGTGTGTGTGTGTGTGTGTGTGTGTGTGTGTGTGTGTGTGCGTGTGTGTCTGCGTGTGTGTGCGAGTGTGTGTGTGGCATTTGGAGACTCCATGGGTAAACCACAAGTAACTGTCGCTCATCTCTCTTCCCTATCCATCAGCATTCTCTCTGGAAGGTTCCGGAATCAGCTTTGCTGATCTGTTCCGTCTGGTGGCCTTCTACTGCATCAGCAGGTAAAGCACTGGGTCACACATGCTGCATGTTTAAGAAAAACACGTGACAAGGTTTCCAAAAAACACACTTTTGGACCTGTACATTTTGGGAAATGTTGATCTATACATTTGTCATTTTTATTTACACATTGTTTACACATTTAAGTACATTCTCGTACTTGCTCTCTATCTATCTGATGCTTTATTCAGTGGAATTGTGAAATACTTTTGTAAGCTGTCTTAACTCACTTGTCCCCTTCACACACTTTGTTTGTGTCTGTTAGATTGTGATGAGCACACACACGCAGGCATGCAGGCACGCACACACACACACACACACACACACACACACACACACACACACACACACACACATCTCTCTCTCTCTCTGACTCATACTTAAACAAGCTCGGTAACCATGGCTACCTCTGAAAGCATCCTGCGAAGAGAAACAAAAGCAAGTGCAGTTATAGAGAGACAGTTCAACACTTACTCTCACTCTATGTGTCTTTGACTGTCAGCAGTCTCTTTCTTTCTTTCTTTCTTTCTTTCTTTCTTTCTATGTGTCTTTCTTTCTTTCTTTCTTCTCTCCATACTGTATTTCTTTCTCTCTCTGGCAGTCCTGCTCTTGCGCTTGTCTGTGTTGTGACTCACCTTTTGTCACACACTGTTAGCTCTGTTTACTAGTGCTGACCACTGGGCACAGCAGGGGTCAACTTAGTAGTAGGCTGGCCACTGTGTGTGTGTGTGTGTGTGTGTGTGTGTGTGTGTGTGTGTGTACTTGTCTTTTAAATATGCACTTGAGAGCAAGAGTGTTTGTCTGTGCGTGTGTGTATACAGTATGTGTTTTGTTTTAAATATGCACTTGGGAGAGAGATTGTGTGTTTGCGGTGTACACATTTTGTTTTTAAATATGCATTCGAGAGAGGGAGAGAGAGTGTTTATGTGTGTGTATTTTACGTGTGAGCATATGTGTGCTCTGTCTGCAATGTGTATATCTCTGCAATTATGAGCATAGGTCTGTGTGTGTGTGTGTGTGTGTGTGTGTGTGTGTGTGTGTGTGTGTGTGTGTGTGTGTGTGTGTGTGTGTGTGTGTGTGTGTGTGCGTGCGTGCCAGTGGACTGTGGCGTTCAGTCTCACTTCTGCGTTTTGTCCAGCTGGCTCGGCCTGGGTGCTGCCCTTCTGCTGATCCATCTGTGTGTGGGTGCACATGAGTGAAAACACAGCCAGCAAGCACAGGCCGCAGACACGCACACACACACACACACACACACACACACACACACACACACACACACACACACTCATACCTACACACAGCAAACAACATCGATCCCAGGCCGCAGACCCACTCCTGCTTCCTCACCAGCACACACAGGAGCAGTCACAGGATCAGGGTGAAGTGTGTATAGCTCTGACATGCAGCACAGAGACATAACAAGACATGCAAAGTAAATTGTAGAAAAACTCCTGTTACAGTGAAAAGTGCCTCTAGGTTGTGTGTGTGTATTTTAAGTGTGTGTTTTAGTCTCGGCTTGACCTCAGCTTACTCATTCACCACACACTCACTCACACACACGCACACACACACACACACACACACACACTCACTCACCACACAGGAGCAGTCACAGGATCAGGGTGAAGTGCACTTAAGTAGGACGGTGCTGGTGCACTCAGTGCACTTATTTAGCATCAGGGTAACAGAGCGCAGCACCGACGCCTGCATTCCTTACAGCAGTGTGAACGGATGATCGGGTGAGCGCTGTGACTGTAAAGACTCAGCACTCAACACAGGAACAATAGGATTGTGCTCTACTTGCAAAGCTATGCGGCGTATTAAACATACTGTATACAGTAGCTTTGACATGCAGCACACAGAGACATGACAAGACACGCAAGAGCAGTGTGAAGTTGTGGAAGAAGTCCTGTTGCAGTGAAAAAGTGCCATAGGTTTTACGTTTTTTCCTAAGAGTGTGTTTTACTTTAGTCTCGGCTTTGACCTCAACTGCCCTTGTCTGTTTGGCCGGTGTTTAGAGGGATAAGTCCAGTTATCTCAGCCTCCCCCACTGGAGGAGCAGGGAGGTGCGGTGGGCTGGCTGGACACTATGCTGGCCTACGCTCACTCCTGACTGTGGCCTGTAGGAAACCGGACTCTGTCCCGCAATCTCACGTCTGCAATCCAAACTCACACACTCACTCACTCACTCACTCGCTCACACTCTCACACTCACTCACTCACACACGCTCACTCCTTCACACTCACACGCACACACACTCACACACTCACACAGTCACACACTCACACTCACACTCACTCACTCACTCACACTCACACTCACACTCACTCACTCACTCACACTCACACTCACACTCACACTCACACTCACACTCACACTCACACTCACTCACACTCACACTCACACTCACACTCACACTCACACTCACACTCACACTCACTCACTCACACTCACACTCACACTCACACTCACACTCACACTCACACTCACACTCACACTCACACTCACACACACACACACACTCACACTCACACTCACACTCACACTCACACACACACTCACACTCACACTCACACACACACTCACACTCACACTCACACACTCACACACTCACACTCACACACTCACACTCACACTCACACTCACACACTCACACTCACTCACACACTCCCACTGTGGCCTGCAGGAGACCGGACTCTGTCCCACAATCTCACATCTGCAATCCAAACTGATTCTGATTCTCAGTCAGCTTTGAGTTGCAACCAGAGTTTACAGTACATACACTTTCTAGGCAAATGTAACAAGAAATCCAAACACTTCTGGATTCACCATCCACAGTCACTGGCCGGGTTTCCCAAAATTGTTAAGAAGCTCTTACAGTAAGTGCTAAGAACTTCTTAGGAGCGTTGTAAGAATGTTCTAAGAACGCTCCTAAGAAGTTCTTAGGACTTGAGAGCTTCTTAACGATTTTGGGAAACCCGGCCACTGTCAGTTAAAAAAAAAAGCTTTACAAAAACATCACAAACTCCAGTGTAGTTAGATAAACATCTTCTCTTGGCTTTGTTACCAGAGCTTTCCGCAACGCTCAGTATGTGACTGTGCTATCACAGTGCTGGACCTCCACCGACTGTGAAATTTCCTGGGAAGCTTTTCACAAAAGTGTTCGCTGGAGGGAGGCCATGTTTTGTTTTCTGAGGGACACATGCAACAAATCCGTCACACTGCAGTGTAAATCAACACAAATTGGGGAAGCGATCTGTTAATGACGACGGATGCAGGGGCTCTCGCGGCCCTCTGACTATCCGCATGTTGTTTACGTTTTTAGTATGTTGAATTAGAAAGAGCTAGCGTCATTCTAGCACCGTCGAGAGTGGTCTGCTAGCGGCCCAGTGGCTAGTGATAAGGAGAGGCTGTGGAGGGTGATAAAGTCAGCAGGGAAAAACAAGCTGAAGCTGAAAAACAGCTTCTTCCCTTTAGGCCAATAGGACACTGAGCACCTCTGATGTAGCATGTGCAATTCTTGGTTATAAACAATAACACACACGCAATGTCTACTACAACAAGTGCAGTAATCGTTCCATGTGAAGTAGACTGTCTGTATTGCCCTTCTGTGTTTTTTTTATTATTATTATTTATTACAATGTCATGTTCACTGTCCTTGTGTGTTTAGTTCATTCTTATTTTGTGGCTGTGTTTTTTATTGTCATTGTTTTACCCAAAATGCACTTCATAAGATGTAGCAATTTCCCTGCGCAGGCGACTGCACTGTACAATGACAATAAAGGTTATCTGTCTATATCTGTCTATTTTCCCCAGGCTTGTCCTTTATGTAGGTCAGAGTGAAATAGTATGCATGCACTGACATTCTTATAGCACAACAGGAATCTATATCTCTTTTGGCTGTTTTGGTCATCCTGTGTGTTAGCTTCCCGTTGCCCATTCTGTCTCTTGACCCACATTGTGTTCCCCCGTGTTTCCTGTGCAGGGATGTGTTGCCCTTTACCCTGAAGCTTCCGGAAGCGGTGGCCATGGCGAAGAGCCAGGCGGAGCTGGAGGAGGCGGCCCAGTTAGGGGCAGGTACGGTGGGGCGCCGCAGGCCAAAGTCTCTTTCTCATTATCCTCAGAGATTAGAGAAACACAGACGTGTGGGCGGATAGAGAGATATGAATTGAGTTGGGTTGAGTACAGATCAATCAACTAAAACAGCAATAACCCAATTACAGTTCCACTCAAATTACTTGGAGGTCAAAAAGAGAGAGAACGATAGAGAAATAGAGAGATTATACAAGATAGAAAAAGAGAGAGAGAGAAAGCTAAAGACAGACAGGCAGATAGACAGAGAAAAAGAGAGAGGAATGGGAAAAATAAGCTTTTTGGCATATAAAAACAAGAGTTTTCTACACTTGTTTTACATTTTCTGGTATGTCAAGGTCAATGAAAGTGTAAACACAGGTGTTTTCAACAATAAAACCCACATGTTGCTTCAGTGATGCGGGTGGGGCCCAGTGGGAAAGTCTGCAGTGGAGAGTACAGTGGATGTTTCAAAAAAACTCTTACTGCAGCTATGCAATGTTATTCAGCTCAAGGACAGCACATTAAATACTACACAATGTTGAATCCTGCACAGTGTTGAATACTACAGTGTTGAATACTACAGTGTTGAATACCACACAGTGTTGAATACTGCACAGTGTTGAATACTACAGTGTTGAATACTACAGTGTTGAATACCACACAGTGTTAAATGCAACACAGTGTTGAATTTGGCACAGTGTTGAATGCGGCACAGTGTTGAATACGGTACGGTGTTGAATTCAGCTTCATTCTCAGTCCTGCTGAGCTCCCTGTGAGTAACCACAGGACTATGGCATGTAGGGGAGGAATGGGGAGAGAGAGAGAGAGAGGGGGGTGTTGGGTACTGGGAGGCCTCCTGAAGCAACGCCTTTCCTCCTGGAAAACACCAGGCGCGGGCTTCCCCAGAGCAGACGCCCTGCGATATCTCTCTCTCTCTCTCTCTCTCTCTCTCTCTCTCTCTCTCTCTCTCTCTCTCTCTCTGTGCCAAGAGTTTCCGTAGACCGGGCATACGGTGTGGAGAGACTGAGAGATCTCTGTGTGTGTGTGTGTGTGTGTATGTGTATGTGTTTGCGTGTGTCTCTTTGCATGTGTGTCAGTGTTTAGGATGTGTTTAAAGATGTGATTCATTCATCCGAGGAAGATCCCTTTTCCATTTGCTTTGGTGTTATTTAAAGGTGTGCAAAAACGGACTGATGTGGGAAAATACCATATATGAGTAAACGGTGGTGGTTAAAGGACAAGTTAGAGTCTAAATAAGAGTGCTGTTGCTCCTGCAAAAATATCTGTATTCCTGGTTGGCTGATAGCGGAATGGTATGAATGGCAATGCACCTGAACAAGTTCAACAGGCAGAGCTAGTCTGTTGAACTTGCTCAGGTGCGTTGCTATGTACTCCCAGCCTGTGTATTTAGGCTTACCTCATTCATGTTTGTGGTCATTCGCTTCATACAAGCGCAATAGACAGTCAGCCAGGCAGTCCTGTGAAATAGGATCCCTTTTGAAAGCTATAGTATAAGCCATTCAGAGTGCACCAATGACTGTGGAAGCACACATAGTAGTCTTCCTATCTGTGATACAGAGATTGCAATCAAATGGATATCTACGCATTTTTCATTGAGGGTAAGACCATATGTTAGGGTCAGTACGCTCTGGTGTGATATTGTTACCCTTTCAAAAAGATTGTGTTGGAAACAACACAAACGGTGTTGTCTTTAACTAAACTCATCAATGTGTTATTTCCAACACATCCTTTTTGAGAGTGTATTGGCAGATAATTCTTGAATTTCCCCTTGGGGATCAATAAAGTATCTATCTATCTATCTATCTATCTATCTAATTCAAACTGTATACATTAAACTGTAAAGAATCGACCGGCTAGCTTAATGGGTGTTGTATGAGTCATTTACTGTTGCACTGAGATTGCATTGCTGTGTTAGTACTGTATGTATGCCGGACATGACTATAGAAATAAGACATGTATTGTACAGTATGCTGGACGTGACCCCTAAATAGAGTAATAAGACATGTATGCTGGACGTGACCCCTAAATAGAGTAATAAGACATGTATGCTGGACGTGACTCCTAAATAGAGTAATAAGACATGTATGCTGGATGTGACTCCTAAATAGAGTAATAAGACATGTATGCTGGATGTGACTCCTAAATAGAGTAATAAGACATGTATCCTGGACGTTTATCAGACTGAAAAACACACAAACACTTATAGACACCAGGATCCACAGAGCTAAGAGGGGTCAAGGCGCAGGAAGCACAAATCCTGCAGCGCGTCAAAACAGAAACCCGGCTAAAGGGAAGGAAGAGAGCGAGGGCAAGCTGATGAACGGAGGGGGGAGGAGAGAAAACGAGAGAGAGAGAGAGAGAGAGAGAGAGAGAGAGAGAGAGAGAGAGAGAGAGAGGGAGCAGAGGGGAAAAAAAAGGGCGGGGGAAAAGGGGGTCGCCTCAGCTCCAAAGTCCGCCCACCCTGGCTATTTGCATGAGTGAGTCAGTGCCTGTGGAGGCTGGGTGTGTGTGTGTGTGTGTGTGCGTGTGTGTTTCGGCATTTGTGAATCAGCGCTGGAACCAGCTGCAGCTCTGCCGTGAATGCTCTGCCACTGTAGATCAGTGTATCAGCGCAAGACGTCCGCCAACCAGAAACAAAGAGGGTGAAGAAGGAGACGAAGAAGAAGAAGAAGAAGAAGAAGAAGAAGAAGAAGACAATATATCAGACAAAAAGGAGGAGTTTCTGGAGGACAAGTTGCTAAGTTGCTGGAGACATTGAGAAGGAAGAAAAACACAAAAAAGCAATGGAGAGAGAATAAGCTATCCTGTGCTAGCCTGTCTTCTGGCTCTGATTTCCTCTCGTGCAAACTTTAGCATCTATGGATTAACTACTTCATGGTTCGTATTGTCAGGGGCAGTTCTCTCAGATTTTGGGACTTTGCGCTGTAGAGGGTGTTGATTGTTTTGTGTCATTTTTGTGTTGTTCTGAACATTTGTTTATTTCTTTCTCTCTGTTCTCTTTACTTTCTTTCTCTCTCTCTTTCACTCTCTCTTTCCAAAAGGCTTTTGGGACTCTGGTCCAAACAGCAACAGACGAACCTCTTCCTCCTCCTCCTCCTCCTCCTCCTCCCCGCCCCGTCGCCTCTCTCAGGGCCGAAGGCTCAGCCCTCAGCGCTGCGTAGCTCCAGCGGAGGAAGGGAGCTCTCGCTCTTCGCCGGCCCGCCAAGAGTCTCCTCTGGCTGGGTCCCCTCCCCACCACCAGCACCACCACCAGCACCACCAGCCCCTGGACAGGAGCCAGTCCAACAGCGTCGCGCTGTGCTTCATCAACCCTCTCTTCCTGCAGACCCACCGGCCTCTCCAGCCGGACGCTTGGACCTCCGAGTGCCCCTCGAGTCCGGGCGGACCGAACTCTAGCGGGAAGCCTCGGGTGCCCCCGCCTCCGAGACCACCCCCTCCGCGGTCGTGGGCCCCGAGACCCCGAGCCTCTACGGCGCCCGTCCCCGTGCAAAGGACTATGCTCCAGACCGCCAGCCTTTTCCCTAGCATCGCCACCTCCACCTCCGCCACCTCCACCTCCGCGCCCGCGGGGCGCCAGCAGTCCCCCGAGAGGCCTCCGCCCGCCTGGCACATGGGCACCGGCCACAGCCAGAGCAAGAGTGGCGGCGGCGGCGCCCCCAAGAAGAAGCCCGGCCTGCCCGTCCCCGTGCCCCGGCTGCAGCCCAAGAAGAAGCTGCCCGACGCCGACGCGCACCACTGCCACATCGCCCTGGACGACGAGACCATCGCCAAGGCGTTGGCGCAGACCAAGCTGCCCCACCACAGGGGGCCCGTGCTGTCGCTCTCGCCGCCGCCCTCCGCAGGAGGAGGAGGGGATGGCGGTCAAGGACACGGTCGCTCTAGCAGTCCGAGTCCGAGCTCCAGCCCCCGCCGGATGCCCGCTCAGCAGCTGCCGGCGCCGTGCCACGCGGGCAGAGAGCAGCGCCTCAGCTGCCTGAGCTTCTCCACCACCTCCTCGTCCTCGGCCTCGTCCGCCGGCTCCCAGGGCGGGGGGGGCCTCTCCCCCGGCAACCGTCACCGCGGCGGCCTCCAGCGTTCGCCTGTGCTCCGGGGCCGAGGGGTCGCCCACGTGGCGGAGCACAGCAGCGAGGACGACGAGGATGACGAGGAAGACGAGGAAGACGAGGAAGACGAGGACGACGACGACGAAGAGTACGACGACGACGACGACAACTACGGCGCGGGGCTGGAGCAGGACCTGCAGCTGCGTCTCCAGGCGCCGTACCGCTACCGAAGACGCCTGGCGCTGCCCGGCTGCAGCGGTCGTGCCCGCGGTGCCGCCCGCTCCCCCCCGGGCCCCCCGGCCGCCCTGCTCATCCTCCCGCGCGCCCTCAAGGGCCAGCTCCGCAAGGTGAGCGGCCTGCTGGGGGCGCTGGGCACCACTCCCGAGCGCCGGGCCGTGCGGCGCGTGGCCGAGCTCGCCCGCGACAAGGGCTCCTACTTCGGCTGCCTGGTGCAGGACTACGTCAGCTTCATGCTGGAGAACGGCGGTGGGGCGGCGGGCGGGCTGCACACCTCCGCCCTGGACCTGCTGCAGACGCTCCGCCACTTCATCACGCAGATGAAGGCCTACCTGGTGCACAGCTCCGAGCTGCAGCCGCCCATCGAGTCCTTCATCCCAGAGGACCAAATAGGTAAGAGTCTCCACCTTCAAAACGTTACCCAAAACCTTTATTATTATTATTATTATTATTTCAGGGACCTAATCTTATATCTGACCATATTTTACAATCTTTTCTTATTTATATCACTTCATTATAACACTTCAATTATATCACTTCAATATGTCTTTTCATGTATTGCTACCCCTATTGAGTTTTCAGTTTGGACTGAATTAGCGCTTAGCAAGTGTTGGCATATCAGCAGAATGCTACACTGTGAGAACATGAATGGTAAAAAAAGACACTACTGTACGTTTCAGCTTATGTTCTCAAACCCTCTGGGAATTGTTTGTAACTTCTGTAATATGGTAAGTAAACTTCTGGAGTAAATACCGTGTGATAAAACCATCCCATGGTGATATACTGTGTGCTACAGTCTATGTGCTCATGACCCCGAGAGAGAGAGAGCCTCTGAGGTTTAGTCAGGCATAGTTGAGGGCAAGTCCCTGCGGCCACAGTGACTAACTGTGCTCTGTTATTTTTGGCTGGAGAGCTCTATGCGCCGTATGAAGCTCTGATCAGGTGGATGCCAGCGGAGTAAGCTCATAGGAATTGAAGGACTGCAAAGCCACGGGGCCGTAATGAGACATGACGTCTTTATATGGAGTCAGTGGTGCGGCTGGGTGCGTCACAACAACAACAAAAACCCCTCAAAATAATGCTCTGTAACAAATGCATGATCAGATGAGACGTGTGTGTATGTCTGTGTGTGTGTGTGTGTTTGTATGTATTTGTGTGTGTGAGAGAGAGAGTGAGAGAGACGGAGGGAGTGTGTGCGTGTGTGTTTATGTGTGGTATGTGCAAGCTGAGTGGACGCTTCTGGCCTCCCCCCATAACAGTTCTCGTTTAGACGCCCCGGAGAAGGTTATGTGCAATGTTTATTAATGTGCACGGGCCACGTTAGGCCACGTCAGGCCACGTTTTGTTCTTTGTGCACAACCACAAGCCAGGCCTTGTTCGGAGAGAGACGGCTGGCTGAAATGAAAGGGATCCCTTCTCACACAGGGTGCTGAGCTACTGTACAGCGCTGAAAGAATGACCTCAGTGGAAGAGCAGTGTACTGTAAAACTAAACTCGATGAAATGATGTCTACGCTCTATTTATCACCTGTCTGGCCTACTTTGGGCCTCTAAGTGTAATATAATAAGCATACTTTGGTTGAAGTGAGGTAGGCCAACATCAACAGAAATGTGAAAATACAGTATATACTGTATAAATCCAAGTATAAGTATTAGTATGCATAAGTGTTAGCATGTAAGTGTTCATTTACAAGTATTTTAGTGTGCAGAGGAGTTAGCAACGGCTCCATAAGCAGCCGTGAAGGGATCATTAGAAGCATTGTGTTCTCGGGACTGGGGTATTTTGGACGGAGGTATTTTGGACTGATGTCGTTGCCAGACTGCTGTGAACTTGACTTGTTTTTCGGGAGCGCTGGAGTCCTCGGGCACGTTAGAGAATGTGCGGCTGTTTGAGCACACGCTGCTCCTCTGAAGATGACCGAGTGGTCGGAACGCTCATGGTTGTGTGTAAAGGTTACAGTACCTTCCAAAAATGGGAATTTTGTTCTGTGAAAGCACTGGAAAAAAGCCAGATGGATTAGGCAAAGAGCACAGAGATAAAAAATAAATAAAAGATTAGAGATACTATTTGACAATAAGTATGTTACTTAGGTCATGATAAGTGATCATTGTTTTTTTTTGTTAACTCTTGTTTAACTTTTACATTAGATTTTTGTTTAACTTTTTTTTTTTACATTTGATTTTTGTTTTTGTTTTTGATTAGTAATTCACATTAAGGATGTGTGTTTCATGAGGGCTCTTATCTTTATTTAGTGATGTGAAACAAAACATTCCTGAATGAAAATATTTTGATTATCAACCCAGTGTACATAAAGGCTGTGTGTTTGACTAAAGACAATGTTTTGGTGAGGAGTCCGTGACAGACATAAGCAAACGACTTTCCTGTAAGCTTGTAGTCCAGGAAGTGTGTACATGCGCGGAGTGTGTGTGTGTGTGTGTGTGTGGGGGGGGGGGGGGTTGAGTGGACTGTCAGAGAGAGAGAGAAAGAGAGAGAGAGAGAGAGAGAGAGAGAGAGAGAGAGAGAGAGAGAGAGAGAGAGAGAGAGAGGACAGCATCCGTGTTTGTTTTGAAGCTCTATTTGCATAGTATAATACTGAGTGTTCTCAGACATATTGCCAGTCAATGGACTCCGTTCTGTTTCCATTGTAAAACACACAATTGCAATGCTCTTCTCTGAGTTATTTTAGTGAAGGGAAGTGATACTATAGTCTCGGAGCGGTGTTTGTTGATTCAGTATTCACGACCCTCCGGTGTTTGATCTGTAAATAGACATATGATGGACATTAGACATTGGTCAGTAATATTCCTCTGAATGCATATCGTTTTGCCATAATTGAATCATAGTTGTGTGTGCATGTTGTTTTGTCTCAGATGGCTGTGATGCGGTGTCTGTTTGTATCATGTTTGGGGAAGTGGAGAATTCTGGGTAACTGAGAGACTGGACTGAATGACAAACATTGTGCAACGCGACAAAAGTCGTCAATGAGGATTCCAGGAAAAGAACATGCGAGTCGGAGTGTGTTGTGTGCATGGATGTTTGAGCCTTGTGAACGATTTGAAGCTGACTTGAGAACATCACTCACTCAGTGACTTGAGCAACAAGGCAATAACTTGATCAGTGATGTGGTACGTGTCAACATCATACACTACTGTAGGTTGCAATTCAGGCAGTCTGTGTGCAGTAAGTCTCTATTGACAGTGGTTAGTGAGGTTCTCCCTTCACTGTAAAGCGCGTCGAAAATCATGTCATGATTTGAAGCTGACTCTAGAACCGTGGTTCCCAATTTGGGGGCCCGGCAGGATTGGCCCTTTAAAGGAAAGAATCTGGGCACCTCTGCTCTAGAACATTATTCACTAGAACATCATTCACTCAGTGACTTGAGCACCACACACAGCAAGAACTTGATCAGTGGGTTGAAGCTGACCCTAGAACCCGTGGTTCCCAATTTGGGGCCCGGGCAGGATTGGCCCTCGAAAGGAAAGAATCTGGGCACCTCTGCTCTAGAACATCATTCACTCAGTGACTTGAGGACCACACACAGCTAGAACTTGATCAGTGGTGTGGTACAGTACGTGCCAGTATCATACTTGGTAGGCTGCACTCCAGGCAGTATCCGTGTGCAGCAAGTCTCAGGGAGGGAGACGGACGGCTTGATTGGGCGGCCGATTACATCTGTCTCTGTGAGGAAGCAGACAGGCGACAGTAAGCGGCGTGTGAATGTTTCTTGGAGAAAGCCGGGACAATGGGCTCTCTAGGAGTCGACGGAGCGTTGATTGGCTGCTGGAACGTGTGGGTGATGGACGCGGGCCACATTCTTTGGCACCAGGAAGTCCTTCCAGCACCATATCCCACTAAACGTATCCAGTGAAACTCTGTTAGTATACAAGCACTCACTTATGAAAACATACCCAGTGAAACTACAGTATATTAGTTTACAAACACACTCCCTCATGAAAACATATCCAGTGAAACTCTAGTATACAAACACTCACTTATGAAAACGTATCCAGTGAGACTCTATTAGCATACAAGCACTCACTTATGAAAACATATCACCAGAGATTGTACCAAATTGGATCACAGCTAGAAGTTTGTTATACTAAGAGAGAGAGAGAGAGAGAGAGAGAGAGAGAGAGAGAGAGAGAGAGAGAGAGACACAGAGCATTCTCCATGTGCTTGTATATTGTATATTGCAAACAGGTGTTATACTGTAGGGCTTTTTAGTATCTATCTTAACCCTTATGTTGTCCTCAAATCTTACCGACATTCGTTATCCTGGCCGTCAATTTGACCCCAGCAAAAAATGATTATAATTCATATTTTTACCCAGTTTTAAAAGTGAATCATATATTTTTGATGTTAAACATTGCTTGGGGTCAAATTGACCAAAAGGACAGCATGAGGGTTAAGTGACACAAACTAAATACAGTTAGAGGGTTAAATATAGACAGCGTCTTCCACAAAAAAATATATACGTTTTCCATGTCATTTTCTGGGAAAAGAATTGTTATGTTCCTTGTTCCTTGCCCTCAGGTAACTTGGAATGTTATGTATTGTTCTCCAAAGGATTTCCTGATCAAATGGACAGGGAGTTTCATGTTACACTGAATCTCTTGGCTAGAAATGAAACCGAAACCTGCAGTGGATGCTGCGAAAGCATGAAGGGGTGTGAGTTGGTTTACTGTATATGACGGTGCTGAGGCTCTCTGTTGGAATACGATTCCAATAAGAGAGAGAAAAGAGGGGAAGTTCTGTGTCTACATCTTGAGTGATCTCATTTTCGTCAGTGCTTCTGTTTTATTTTGCAGTGGAGACCAATGTTTGTGTCTTCATAGTTAATTCAGGTCCGGTCATGAATCACAGGGAACACACTCTGTTTCATTTCATTTTTCAAATTCTGACTGACTTTATGTCTGTTTTCCTCTCTCTCTCTCTCTCTCTCCTCTTTTCGGCCCCTACACACTGCTCAGTTGTGTCTGTGGGTATCCCTACAGACCAGTCTTTGTGGAATGAAAAAGTCTTTTACCAACTTTCTCTCTCTCCATTCATGTGTACTTCTTTTGTTTTGTCTCTGCACATTGTCTGTCCGTGCCCTGTGTACATGTTCTTTACCCTCACAGACCAGCAAGTGAATAAAGCCTCTCATCTCTCTCTCTCTCTCTCCCCCCCCCCTCTCTCTCTCTCTCTCTCTCTCTCTCTCTCTCTCTCTCTCTCTCTCTCTCTCTCTCTCTCTCTCTCTCTCTCTCTCCCTCTCCCATGATGTACTTCTCTTGTGTTTTGTCTCTGTACATTGGCTTCTGTGTGTGTGTGTGTGTGTGTGTGTGTGTGTGTGTGTGTGTGTGTGTGTGTGTGTGTACCCCGCATTGTGGTGACTGTGCAGTTCGTCCCTCGACTTGAACGTGGGAACTTGTAGCACCTCAGACGAGGAGGCTAAAAGCAACTGGTGCTAGAATCTCTCGCTAGTATGTCGATGAAGGCGTTGAAATGCGGAGAGCTACTGTAGCGCCCTGTATACGGCTGCCTGTTTGATATACCTTTACTTGCCCATATTCTTCACCCCCCTCTTTCTTCCTCTCCTATCACTGTCTTCCTCTCTCAATTCAATACTATTCAAGTTGTTTTGGCGCGACTGTTTGGATACAGTATAGTCAGCACTATTGAATTATATGTGAATGTGAATAATACGATTTGAATTTGAATACAGACAATAACCCTCTACCTCCCCCCTCTCTCTTTCTCTCTCCGTCCCCCCTTTCTCTCTTTCTCCCCCCCTTTTTTCTTTCTCTCTCCCTCTCTCTCTCTCTCTCTCTCTCTCTCTCTTTCTCCCTCTCTATCTCTCTCTCTCTTTCTATCTCTCTCTCTCCCCCTCTCCCCCTCCCCCCCCCTCTCTCTCTCTCCCCCTGTAGACCCGGTGCTGGAGAGGGCGATGCACAAGTGCGTGCTGAAGCCGCTGAAGGCCACGGTGGAGGCGGCGCTGCAGGACTTCGAGGTGCGGAGCGGCGGCTGGCGGCGGCTGCGGGAGAACCTGGCGCTGGCCCGGGCGCGGCGGCCCGAGGAGCTGGGCGTGGAGGGGGCCGTGCCGCCCGACGCCGCCGCCCTGGACAAGATACGCCACAAGCTCCGCGCCATGCGCAAGATGTACTCGCCCGAGAAGAAGGTGCTGCTGCTGCTGCACGTCTGCAAGCTCATCTACGGCGTCATGCAGGACAACTCAGGTGCGTGTGTGTGTGTGTGTGTGTGTGTGTGTGTGTGTGTGTGTGTGTGTGTGTGTGTGTGTGTGTGTGTGTGTGTGTGTGTGTGTGTGTATGTGCGTGTGTCTGTGTGTGTGTATGTGCGTGTGTGTGTGCTTGCATGCAGGTTTGTATACAGTATCCGCATATGTGTTAGCTGGCTTTTGTTTGTGTGTGTTTGTGTGTTTGTGTGTGTGTGTGTGTGTGTGTGTGTGTGTGTGTGTGTGTGTGTGTGTGTGTGTGTGTGTGGCCTTTTGGTGTTTTAAGCCTTCAATGTCATCTTCCAGGCAGCGCTACAT
>NC_084994.1:39765795-39775795 GCF_963854185.1 Sardina pilchardus
CGACAACGGCACCTTCGCTACAGTAGCTGAGACAACGAAGCAGCGTCCCTGGGAAACAGACCGCCTCCACCGGCCGACCGACCTGCAGGGACTTCGTCCAAGGTGAGTTATAGATACGAATCGTGACCTCCAGACGAGGCTTTGACGCATATTATCAACGAAACGGTTTGTTTTCACACGAGTCATATCAATTAGCCCCAATTAATTGCGGTCAAATGGTGGACATGTCGTTTTGTGACATTGCTGCGCAACATTTGGATTCGGATGACAGAAACATGGCGCGTCGGCAGAAGGGATTTGCAGTCGGTCCGAAATGTTAATTCCTCGTACGTGTTCTCTGTCGCCTATATGGCGCGTTTTTGGGTCATGTATTTTGGCAATGCAAATAGCCAAGTTGTAACTCAGCATGCGAGCTATCGATGCGAGGCCTTTGGTCCATTGACAAAATAATAGGACAGGCATCGTTTGCCCGGTTAACCAGACACTGGGCTACTGGCTACTTGCCAGACAGCGTTATATTAAACGTCCAAGCGCGACATAATATCTATGTTGGCCTATTGCGATTGGATTTGTAATGTGCCAAGTGACCGAATTAGACTACCGCAATGTCTTTGTGTATAAAACTTCATTCGTTGGAATAGCGAATTAATAGCCTATGCCATTCTTTATTATAGGCTACATTGGGTCATTATAGCAGAATAATCGCAGGTTCTTCTATTTTTGGTTTAGCCTAATTGATGTCCATGATATAGGCCTAAGTCTCTTGACACCCTGAAGGACGTGCAGTAGGCTATATAGCTTTAAATTCCGCCACATTCACTTTGCCGTAAATTGCCACTGCTCTTACAGTAGCCTAGGTTACATTAAATTTGCATGCACTAACCGGTTGTAACCTCGAACAATTGGTTCATTCATTAGAAATGGCTGACATTAATAATTTACCATTTGTTCCTTGTTTAGATCCGATAGCATCCCCGGCAACTAAACATGGGCAAGGAAAAGCTTCACATCAACATTGTGGTCATCGGCCATGTGGACTCGGGAAAGTCCACTACCACCGGTCACCTCATCTACAAATGCGGCGGCATCGACAAGAGGACCATCGAGAAATTTGAGAAGGAGGCCGCCGAGGTACAGTATGGGATTGGATTTCGTAGGCCGACAGAAATATCTTTACCTGCAATATGATTAACCTTTAACGCCATGTTTTTAACGCTCATCTTTTACAGTGCCGTTTTGGCAGGTCTATCCTCTGGTAGGCTAAACAAGTAGGCTAAACATGTTGTATATATATTATTTTGTCTCTTTCAAGATGGGGAAAGGCTCATTTAAGTATGCGTGGGTCTTGGATAAGTTGAAGGCGGAGAGGGAGCGCGGCATCACTATTGACATCTCCCTTTGGAAATTTGAGACCAGCAAATACTACGTCACCATCATCGATGCGCCCGGGCACAGGGACTTCATCAAGAACATGATCACTGGCACCTCTCAGGTCTGTTGCCCATAAATAGCGCCACAGATCATAACGGAGACTGACATAAGGACTGTTTATGGGTTATGATGTGGATGTACTTACTTAGTATGGTTGATTATGCAATAGACTGAAGCACATAATCTGAGCAGGCCTTGGCTGTAGAATATAGGCATATATGATTACAGGAAATATGTACTCAACAGATTATGCACTGAGTATGCATAACAACTAAATCAACTGAGCAGATGAATATAGTATGCTAGTGAGTGGATTGAAAACAGTATGCTTGTATAATGTGGGTAATGAAGTATGCTAGTGAGTGGATTGAAAACAGTATACTTGTATAATGTGGGCAATAAAGTATGCTAGTGAGTGGATTGAAAACAGTATGCTTGTATAATGTGGGCACGTTCGCTTGTGTTCTCCATCCTGCGCGCAGGCGGACTGTGCCGTGTTGATTGTGGCGGCCGGCGTGGGCGAGTTCGAGGCCGGCATCTCCAAGAACGGTCAGACGCGCGAGCACGCTCTCCTGGCCTACACGCTGGGCGTCAAGCAGCTGATCGTGGGCATCAACAAGATGGACTCCACCGAGCCCAACTACAGCCAGAAGCGCTACGAGGAGATCGTCAAGGAGGTCAGCACCTACATCAAGAAGATCGGCTACAACCCGGACACCGTGGCCTTCGTGCCCATCTCCGGATGGAACGGCGACAACATGCTGGAGCCCAGCCCCAACGTGAGTAGGCCATGAACACCTCACCATCAGGAACTAGCAACCAATGAGATTTGAACTTGGTCACTAGTTATCCAATCTGCACGCTGGACTGATGATTTAACAACCAATCAGTGTTGGTGTCTAAAAGTTTATCAACAAACTGATTATTATTCTTGATGAGTAGCCTACACATCAAACTATGAATCACTATGTAGCCCCAACGTGAGTATTCCATGAACACCTCACCATCAGGTACTAGAAAACCAATGAGATTTGACTATCCAATTTATCAGTTATCCAATCTGCACGCTGACCTGATGTTTTAACAACCAATCAGTGTCGGTGTTTAAAAGTTTATCAACAAAATGATTATTATTCTTGAGCAGTACACATCAATGACTATGAATCACTATGTAGTCACCTAGTTTTGGTATATTTAGATTCATAAACAGCTACCCTTATTGGACAGGATATAAAGTATACATTATTATTAGGACTGAAACATCACGTTTAAGAAATTCAGGTATTAGTGGGTATTATTGGGCAAACGTTTGGAATCGATCATATGATTGCCTGCCAACATTGCTAAAAGCGATGCCAAATATCAGCCAAACATAATGTAATGTAATGTATCAGCACTTTTGTTGTCACGTCTTCCTTAGTCAGCGCCAGATGCTCGTAGTACACCAGCACACGTTTTCTTTTTTTTTTGGCGCAACAGTCCTCCCCTCTAAGCATATCCCCTGGCCTAACTGAATGAATTAGCCAGCATGTGTGCGTGGGATTAATCCCCATTACGCATTAAGCGGCTGACAGCAGGTATCCCTCTGTCCCTCTGTCCCTCTGGCCTGGTCCACCTCCTCCAGATGACCTGGTTTAAGGGCTGGAAGATCACGCGCAAGGACGGCAACGCCTCCGGGACCACCCTCCTGGAGGCCCTGGACGCCATCCAGCCGCCCTCGCGGCCCACCGACAAGCCCCTCCGCCTGCCCCTGCAGGACGTCTACAAGATCGGAGGTAGGGTGGGGGTGGGGGTGGGGGCGGGGTGGGGAGGGTGAGTGAGTGACAGCTTCGTAGAGGTTCCGTCTGCAGACGGCGCGTCTGTGTGGTGGTTATTCTTAGTTCGCAGCAGAGGCGTGAGGATTAAGCTGTGACTTTCCTTTTTTCTTTTTTTTCCGTGCACTTTTCTGTTGGTTCTCTGTTAAGATATGTAGAGGGGTGGGTGGTTTTGATGTCTCCCTGAGTAGCTGTCATACTATTTTTAACTCTAGGACAAAAGTGGATGAATTACACTGTAGCCTACTGTAGACTGTGAAAAGCTCATTTTTGAGAGTAAAAGTTTGTGCAAGACGAAAGGGGCATCCGTAACAGCTGTGCAATGGTTTTCTGTTTATATGCAGACCATTTTAGCGATAACGTGAATATTCTCAATTTGTTTCTCACTGAGGAGTCACATACTGTACTTGGTTTTGTAATTGATTATATCAAGTATGTACTATTGATTGTATCAAGTATGTAGTATGAATAGTAGAAGTAGTGATGTCCTTTTAATGATAATAACAATAATAATAATAATAATAATAAAAATAATTATCTTCATTTTTATACTACCCTTCTAACACAGAATGCAGCTCAAAGTGCTTAGCATTTGAACCATGCAACACAATAACAAAAAAAATCAGTCAATACTCTGATTGGCCGCTGTGGCCGCTCATAATCTAATCAGCATTGCTTGAACCAACCTGTTTGTACCCCAACCCTCTCTCTCTCTATCTGCTCCCTGTTTGCCCCTCAGGCATTGGCACCGTCCCTGTTGGCCGTGTGGAGACGGGCATCCTGAAGCCTGGCATGGTGGTGACCTTTGCCCCCGTGAACGTGACCACCGAGGTGAAGTCGGTGGAGATGCACCACGAGGCCCTGTCCGAGGCCATGCCCGGCGACAACGTGGGCTTCAACGTCAAGAACGTGTCGGTCAAGGACATCCGCCGCGGCAACGTGGCCGGAGACAGCAAGAACGACCCTCCGCTAGAGGCCGCCACCTTCACCGCGCAGGTGAGCAACACCTTTAGAATGGGTTTAGTACCTTTCAAAGGCTTTTGTAAAGGCCTTTTTAAAGTTATATTGTTAACTGGATACTGTACAGTATGTTCCAGATTTGTCACACCTCTCTAGAGTTCTATTGGAGATGGGCTGAGATCACCCCCTCTAGTTGGACTCAGTCTGTTTGTTTTGCTTTCGAAAACAGAGTGTGATTGCTGTGTTGCACATATTCCAATTTAAATGCTCCCAAAACAAGCCAGTTGTGAAAAATGCCCCTTAATTACTGTAAAATTGTTTTTGACGGACTCTCAGATTGCCATGTTGTGCTTTTGGAATGGGTGTCCCTAATTGCACATCATTTAATCCAATGTCTGTTTTAAATACTTGCCTATGTACACACTATCTTCTAGAAAAAGACTTACCTAAAGTCCATACAAACATTACTGTAAGTCCCAGGGCCAGGTGAGCCCTGACCCCTTTGTGTGTTTCTCCAAATGCAGGTGATCATCTTGAACCACCCTGGCCAGATCAGCGCCGGTTACGCTCCCGTGCTGGATTGCCACACTGCCCACATCGCCTGCAAGTTCGCCGAGCTCAAGGAGAAGATCGACCGCCGCTCAGGCAAGAAGCTCGAGGACAACCCCAAGAACCTGAAGTCTGGGGACGCCGCCATCGTGGACATGGTCCCCGGCAAGCCCATGTGTGTGGAGAGCTTCTCCGAGTACCCTCCTCTGGGTGAGATATGTATTTATTTATTAAGCAAATAGCTACGCCAGTCGCAATAGCAGCGTGTAAATTCTAATTAATTAAACTAGTCTACTAAGAATTATTTTTGCACTCGGAATTTTTTTTGCCAACAGAATGTTGCTGTGGCCTGCCTGGTGAAGCCTGCCTGTAGCCCATGTATTTAGTTTATTCAGTGCTTAAGAATGCAATTTTTTGTAAATTATTATTTTTTTATGTTTGTAATATTTTTGGGGATTTTTATACCTTTAGCCTATGTGTGACTGAAGCGTTCTGTTTGCAGAGCATACACAATATAACAATTACATTCAAATACAATCAATATGAAGCAAATAGCTACACCAGTTGCGATAGGCCGATAGCAGTGTGTAAATTCAAATGAATTAAACTATAGTCTACTAGGAATTATTTTTGCACTCTGCCAACGGAATGTTGCTGTCGCCTGCCTGTAGCCCATTTATTTCGTTTATTCGGTGCTTATGAATGTGTTATAAAATCATGACATAGGGTCCCCATTACTAAAGTGTCCCTGAGTTGTCTAATAAGGTGACACATAACTGCATAATTACATAATTTCATCGTCTCTTTCGTTCCCCAGGGCGCTTTGCGGTGCGTGACATGCGTCAGACCGTGGCGGTCGGGGTCATCAAGGGCGTGGAGAAGAAGGCCGCGACCACCGGCAAGGTCACCAAGTCCGCCCAGAAGGCCCAGAAGAACAAATGAACGTTGTGCGTCGCCGCCCCGTCCTGCGTCACCAGCGGCAACACCAACGACGACAACAATGCCCAGCCGGCTCTTCCCCTCATCCATAAAGGCTGGTTAATTCTCACAATGCATCGCAAGAGTAGGAGAAGGAAAAAAAGAAACCTGCATTATTCGCACCTTAACTTGACCAAAACGTCGGCTGCTCTGACAATGACCACCATTAGGCGACCCTTGTTTCAATGTTTGAGTAGGTTAGTCTCTTAGTGTTGTACGTGTAACATTGTTTTCCAGTTCTTCATGCGTTTGTTGTTCAAGGAGTATATAAGCTATATGTAGTCTGTGACGAGGTCGGGTGGTCAAGGTCGTGCCCTCTCTGGGGTAGATCACTGCTCAATCGTGACCTACTATATACCCAATAGCACTTATTTTAATAGACGTTCAGTGGTCATAGTTCGAACATGACTTGCTGACTTGAGTCTTGTCTTTTTTTTGTGTTTCCCCCCCCTGTTGAATGTTAAAAGCTTTTACTGTTTTAAGCTGAATGCATGCTCTTTGTGCACTTTAAAAAAAAAGAGAGCGAATTTACTAGAACAAACGAAGCTTAGCTCAATCTGACGTAGCACTTTCCACTCTCGTTCTTTTGCACTAGCACTCGTGTACTTTAAATGGATATGGCTCTGTGTGCCCTGCAGTTCTCCTGTAGATTAATGACCTACCCATTCTATTAAAGATCTGAGAATCGCACATCGTTGTCCTACTTCTCATTGTCACTCCGCTAACTTCAGTCTTGGCTGATAAAAGAAAAACATATATTTAAGACTTACGTATGTCTACAATTTCTTCAGAGTGCAAACTTTTCCTGCCTTTTCTGATATCTTTTGTTTTGACGCACGTGTTTAAAAAAGACTGTTATCTAGAGCGCAACAGTACATGACTACCTTACCTTCTGACTCCGCTAATTTGGCCTGGCCCTGCCTGACTACCTAAAGGGGTTATGCACTGTACATGCACAAGTCTGGAAATGATCAAATAAATTACAACATACAAAGGGGCTAAATAAAGGCAACACAGACACAGAGGCAGACTATTTTTTTTATTTTATTTTTTTACACTTTTTTAAATTTGTTATTCTTTTCAGTATGAGAAGAGTTAATTTTGCATCTCAGTATTGTAACAGGCTGTATATCGCTAAAGGAACTTGGGACTTGCAAAAAACAAACAAACAAACAAACAAACAAAACAAAATGGTGGTGATACCAAAAGGAAACATTGTTAAAGGCCCGTTTGCTTGCTGTGGCTTAATCCTGGATAGGGAGGAAGGTGCTGTCATACATCCTGAACAGCTATCAAAAGCTGCTGGCTAAAAGATGGGTGCGTTTTTTTGTGAGATTGTCTGTGAGATCGTCCCATTTTCAGCTGAGGAAGGTTGATGTTGAGGCTGAAAGAAAGGCACCATTTCTGTGTGTATATTATGTGCATATCTGCATGCCTCGACTTGTACTCGGAAGTTCACACAGTGCAGTTGTCACCAGCCGCGGATGTCCAGTCCATCTCGTCGTTTGCGTCGATGTGCCATTGTGCGGTTCGTAGTTTCACTGTGATTGTGCGGTATTAAGTCGTACCTTTATCGTCGGAATAAGAAGGAAATGTGCGGGCTTGATACAGGATGTACTCAGTCGAGAGGAGAAAAAAAAATCATAAAGAATAGTAACTTCTAGTGACATTAAAAATATGCAGTACAGTTATATATTTTGTAATTAGTCTAAATAAGGTCTGATAAACTGGCTGGATTTTTTTTTATCTATCTACCTAGCTAAACATAGTTATCTTTTTTATACCTTCGAAACAATCAGGGAGGGATGGATTATGCAGCAACCAGTCAAACTCTGCCATTTTGAAATCCCATGTTGTGGCAACTACACCACACCACTCTTTGGGTTTCACTCAACCTGTGTTGCTCCACTTGTGCTGTGGCGTTAGTAGAGCCAGAGACATTCTAATGAGGAGACACAACACTAAAAGAATCTCCCATAGAAATGCATGGGGTTAGTTTGTAACGCAAACATGGCAGTCGTCTACCCATATTCCGCCCCTTCCGCCGCCAAAAATTTACATGTGAATACATTGTGCCAATCATGTGGTACAGTATGTTGTGAATACATTGTGCCAATCATGTGGTACAGTATGTTGTGAATACTGTACATCGTGCCAATCATGTGGTACAGTATGTTGTGAATACTGTACATCGTGCCAATCGTGTGTTGTGATCTCTAGATGCCCGGTAAGAGCCCAAGATGCATTGCCATATAGCGGCCGAGCGGGGGGGACTTGCCTAAAAGGACTTTGGTAGAGCTAAACGTTCTAAGGAGACAAGTGTAAACAACAGTGTCCTCTAGTTGTCTGTTCTGGAACTGCATTTGAATCAAACATGATGATGTCGTCTTAGGTTATAATTTCACCCTCATAGAAAGATCTCAGTCGTTTAGAGTTCCGTTTTTTTTTCTTTCCTCAAGTTCATTAGTAACAAGCAGCATTTAACTTAACTATCATCACTAGATTTGTTAAACTACATCCATATGTGTTTTGGGTGACATATGGTTAAAAAAGGGAGTTATATGTTTCGGTTATGTAGGGACAACATTCAGTTGACGTTGAAAAGACAGGACATACCCAGGTGCAGAAGCTGACACCCCTGAAATTGTTGCTAAAATGTCTCCGTCGTCTAAACACTTAAGTTTGGTTATCAAAAACTATACAATACAGTATTTAGCAGAGATGTCTCTCTCTCATGGTGTCCGGCACTTGTAAGTATAACGTAACGTGACCTTTCTTACATAAAATACAGTTAACGTGCAAAAAAAGATGCCCCTGTCCATGAAGACTGCTGCGATTAGAGCTGCAGAGGTGTTTTTTTTTTCTTGCTGTTGTGTTGTGGTATGTTGACGTTTGGGAGCTATGAGTTTTATGTTTTTGTATGAACGTCATGCTCTAGCTGAAAGGATCCATGCAGAGGGCATGCAGTGTGGAGGTCATGGCTCATGGTTTTATCCAAAGTGAGGTTCTCTCATACATTGACATTTACTGTCTCCAAACCAACAAACAAACAAACAAACAAACAAACAAAGAAACCCTCCCACGTCCTCTACCCATGAGTGCATCAAATACATGTGTCTAGTTTCTTACAAAGAAACTCATGCAGTAGAATCAGGAGTAGAGGAACTCTTTGTCCTGTCTTCAAAAAAAAGTACGTAACATTTGTGAAATCAGAAAAGAGAACAACAACAAAAAAACTTGGCTAATACATTGTTCTATTTTTGTTCTTCAAAACAACAACAAAAAAAAGTATTCCTCCCAAAAACCTTGTTTTTGATGAGGAGAAAAAAAAAAAAAAAAAAAAAAAAAAGTTGAATAAAATAAAAAGGTTTGTGTTCGAATGTGGCCGGCCTGTGGCGTTTGCGGTCTGGCGTGTTTATTTTAGCCGGACGTGGGGCATGCTGAGGGACTCCTCGCTGCCGCGGCCCGTGTCCCCCCTCCCTCTGGCCAGGCTGTGGCTGGAGCCGCGCGGGTCCGCCGCCGCCGCGCTCGCTCTGAGCAGCTCGGAGGAGAACGACGTGGCCTCTTCCGTCCCTGGGGACAGGAAGTCAAACGCCCCCCCGGGGGCTTCTAGGTCCTTATCGCTGATGAAGAGGTCTGCCTCCCCCCACCCTTCTCCTCCTCCTCCTCCTCCTCCTCCTCCTCCTCCTCCTCCTCCTCCTCCTCCACCACCTCCTCCTCCACCTCCTCCACCACCTCCCCTCCCACAGAGCGGGTCCCCCAGGCCCCTGCTCGAGTCGTTGCTGCTCGAGGTGGAGGAGGAGGACGTCGACGACAGACCGGGGTGGCCGTCCACGTCCGTCCCCGTCCCCAAGAGGTCCTGCACGGACAGGGACTTGCCCAGGCCCTGGTCCCCCGACACGGGCCTCCTCTGGACGGGCGCCAGGGGGTCCATCTCCAGGCTCATGTGTCTCCTCCAGGAGCCGTCCTCCTTGGCGCTCAGCCGGCCCTTGGGGTGCTGGTGGTGCTGCTGCTGCTGGTGGTGCTGCTGCTGCTGTGATGGTGGTGGTGGTGGGGGCCTGCCCAGCCCGGTGCCCAGCGCCTCCTCCCCTTCCTCGCGCACCCCCATCAGGAAGGGCGGCGAGAAGTCGCCCCCTCCGGACACCCCGTCCCTCCGGGCCGCCCTGTGCGCCAGCAGCGGGGTGTTGTGGGCGGCCGACGGCGGCGGCAGCGGAGGAGGAGGCGTCCCCGGGAGATGATGCTGCTGCTGATGCTGCTGCTGGTGCATC
>NC_084994.1:39780795-39786521 GCF_963854185.1 Sardina pilchardus
CGGCCTGTGACGCATACGCACACAAATACACACACAACAACACACACACACAAAACACATATAACACACACAGATATATCAGTATATTACTGAGAAGGTACAGTGCCACCTGTTCAGTGCTCACAGTGTGATGACAAGCATACAGTAAGTGTACCCTGTGTACAGTATATGTGTACACTGGCGTATTACTTCATTAGTAAGTGCATATCACTGTGAATGGTCTAATTTATAAGTGTCATAATAGAATTATTGATTGATAAGATGACAATCATCAAATATTCATATGACCAAAAACAAATGAGGAAACTAACAAAAAAATTGGCAAGGTAAAAAAAGAAGAAAATAAAATGTAGCTAACCAAATTAAGCATCATACTGTATCCTATAGATTTCCATGTTACAAATGCACCACTGTAGCCAAATACCTGCTGGGTCTTTGAATTAGAATGTATTCATTAACCTCACAAATGTTCTGTAGTGAACTCTGTAGTAGGCTACCTATTCAATTTTGTGGGAAAACACAGAGTGACTACATTTATTTTGGGTAGGATGGGAAAGCATTATGCATAATAATATTATATTTAGTTATTTATACAATCTGTTCAGTTCCAGTCTGTAGTGTGTGGGTCCCTTTGGTTTTTTTTTTGTTTGTTTGTTTTGCTTTTTTTTCTTAAAAATCATAAAAGCATAAAAATCATTGCTTAATATCCTGCAAATCTGTTAGTTGCTGTTGCTGTGTGGCTTGGGGATGTTTGTGTACTGGCTGTGAGTGACTCACTTAAGAGACTCTGATGGAGCTTCTACATTTGGCAGACTGGACGGGATGGAGCCAAATTAGCGCACGGCTGCATTACACCGTAGGCGCCAGTAGGGGGAGTGCATCAACAGAAAATGCCAGGGATTTGTTTGGTTTGTTTTAGGGGTTATGTGGAGGTTTGTATCCATCTTTTTCTCCATGAAATGGGAACAACGGAAAGACAAAATAGCGTGATCAATTTACACACAAAACATTTTCGTACCAAATCAAATTACTTGTATTTTTCAGAGCAAAAAGGCTCTGTGTCTTTTGGGTCAACTTGAGCTCCCTGAGAAAATAATGAAGTGTAATTTTAGAATCTCTCTCTCTCTCACACACACACACACACGCACACACACCATCTCGCTCCCTATTACCACTGCCATACACTACAGACCCCAAACTCACCTTGATCTTGCGCAGCTTGTGTGTGTGTGTGTGTGTGTGTGTGTCTGAGTGTGTGCGTGCGTGTGTGTGTGTACTGTATGTGTGTGTGTGCCGCGCGGATGCTGCATGTGCGTGACTAGCCGAGCAGCCTGCAACTCAATCCTGTGCTTATACTGGGTTTAAGGCCTGTGGTTTGACTGATAGGGCAGCGGTGGAAAACAGCCTCCCGGCTCCCGGGGCCTCGTGGAGACTGAGGGGCGGCGAGGCTGGCAGGGTGCTGAGAGGGGTGCTGGGGGGGGGGGTGAGGGGCGGGGGGGGTCTGGGGGTGGGAACCCTGGAGCCCGGGGCCCTACTCTTACTCTCACACCCTCTCACACTCCCTCCGTTCAGTTCGACTTCATTCGACTCAGCTTAATACGCTCCGTTGGCATTAGAAGGAGATGAGCGGGCGGGCGGGCGAGCTAGCGGGCGAGCTAGCGTGCCGCGGCGCCTTCAGTCACATAGCCGGAGCACACGCATACGACAGATGCAAACGGCTGAGTAGGCACACAGTCAACTCGGAGGGTAGTCAGCTGCCGCTGTTGCCAAATTCTGTGAATGTGTTTGCATGAGACTCTGCTGTAGTAGTGTGTGAGAGTGTGTGTCTTCCCTCTCCAACATATCTACAGGCAGACGAACATTCATAAATCATTCAGAAGGTAGTGGCTGCCAGTGTGAAAATATCTTTATAGCTCTCTCTCTGTGATTTCACGTGTGTGTGTGTGTGTGTGTGTGTGTGTGTGTGTGTTTGAGTGTATACTGTACATGCGTGGTGTAGTCCCTCACCTGACAGCTCTGATGACACACTTGATTGGGGGCAGCAGGTCCTCTGCTGAGATGTCGCAGTGGCAGCTCCGCTCGTCGAACGCGTCGTCTGCCGCCATGTTGCTGTCACCTGCCAGAGGAACACCAGGCCTTTTAAACACCTTTCAAACACCTTCATTTCAATTAACGCCAATTAACAACAAGTCACCCACAGTTGTTAATTCTATTGCAACTGCGTCCTATTTTATGACGTTTCCTCAAATACAGTCAAAGTAAAAAAGAATAGATCCACACACTTGCTCTCTGTTTATTTTAATCTGTCTGAGTTTGATCCCCAAAGAAAGATGTTTCGAGTGCCTCGGCTCTTCATCAGACATGTCTCCTCCAATAGAGCCACACTATTGGTTGTCAACACCAAAGGGGCTGCGTGGTCTCTCTGTGTTCTGGTGTAGCGTCAAACTTCCCTTTTTGACTTGGACTCGGCAAACCTATTTCCTGTTCGCTGTCATCGCTGTCAAATTGCACCGGAAGATGAGTGCTTCAGTTGTACCGAATGTGTGATGTGTGCTCGGGCTCCGACATTCCTGCCCTCCTTATTTTGGGCAGCAGTTTTTAGGAAAAAGGTGGAGGCTAAGAACGCTTTTATAACGACCTGGAGTTGAGCAGAGTGGCACACAGCAGTGCTCCATAGAGCCGGCCACGGACATTGAGACGTTATATTACTGACGTTTCGGTACAGCTAAAGTGTTTTTTCACAGCCACGTCATCGAACAGGAAACAGGTTTGCCGAGAAGCTTAATTACTGGACAAGATTTGAGACACAAGTCTGAATGAAGTTATCTCCAACTAAAAAAATAAGTAATCACATGCAGAGACTCGACTTTTGGGCTGCAGCATTATATCTTAATGAGTGATAGTGTCTTGCCCTTGGGCGTAGGCAGATGTTAGATGTTGCTTGCATTTATAGTGTGTTGGGGCAGGTGTGTAGCGGGAGAGAGAGAGAGAGAGAGAGAGAGAGAGAGAGAGAGAGAGAGAGAGAGAGAGAGAGAGAGAGAGAGAGAGAGAGAGAGAGAGAGAGAGAGAGAGAGAGAGAGAGAGAGAGAGGGAAAGGGAAAGGGAAAGGGAGTGTGAGAGGAGAGCTTGATGAATACAGAGAGAGAGAGAGGGGAGTTTTATCAATCCTGAGAGAGAGCGTGAGAGAGAGATAGAGAGAGAGAAAGGAGAGGTTTATCAATCCAGAGAGAGAGATAGAGAGATATGGGTAGAGGTTTATCAATCCAGAGAGGGAGGGAGAGAGAGAGAGAGAGAGAGAGAGAGAGAGAGAGAGAGAGAGAGAGAGAGAGAGAGAGAGAGAGAGAGAGAGAGAGAGAGAGAGAGAGAGAGAGAGAGGAGAGGAGAGGAGGTTTATCAACCCAAGAAAGAGAGGAGGGGTGGGGGGGGGGGGGGGGGGGGGGGGGGGGGGGTCAGTGCTGAAAGGCTCGTAGTGTCCTCTCACTCCCATGATAGATAAGGACCTTTTCTGGCTGCGGGAAACCGCTAATGGGGCACATTTGTTGCGCTGCGCACACACTTTCATAAGAGTGATAGCCAGAGGCTGACCAGAACGTGTGTGTGTGTGTGTGTGTGTGTGTGTGTGTGTGTGTGTGTGTGTGTGTGTGTGTGTGTGTGTGTGTGTGAGTGTGTGTGTGCGTGTGTCCAGTATGTATCTCTGTGTGTGTGTCTCAAGTGTATGAAGTGCAAGTCAAGAACCCCCCCCCCCCCCTCACACACACACACACATACACACCCACCCCAAAGCTCCCCTCCACTCAATAAAAGGTTATCTATGGCCACGCGTTAGCAGCGGCTATCACAGAGAGGGCGTGCTAATTCCCTGAGAAATGGCGGCCTAGCTGGCCGGCCCCCCCCAGCCTGTCACCTCAGCATCGGCACTAAATCCTCCCCAAAGGCCATTCCAGAGAGAGAGAGAGAGAGAGAACGAGAGAGAGAGAGAAAGAATTGGCGTGCTTCAGAATACCTCTGAGTCAGCAGATGCTCACTAAGGTTTTTTTTTTTTTCCCTGTGGTCGAGCTTTTTGTCACAAGAGAAATGAAATGTGCCTCTTGTGTTGTAGCGTGGAGGTGGACCGCTGGTGGGTGGGTGGGTGGGTGAGAAGAGATACACACTTAGCAGTTTTGTTGTGTACAAACACACCGGGATGGACACGCAACAAACACGGCCCTTTCTCTCTTGTCCCAGGAGCGCAAATGTGTTCTAGGGTTCCGTGAGAATCTAGAAGCATTGGAACACGCACACATGCACACATTTACAAGCATACACGCCCGCAGACACACACACACACACACACACACACATACAAACAAGCTGCCATCAACAAACACTTCTCCAGTCGTCCTCTTCTCCACATAGCAAAGTGTTGCCATCAGAGACTAGACTGTCCTGTTTGTCCACTAAGAGTCGTGTGATCCATCCCCACCCGAACACAGCCGCCACATCAGACACAAACAAATAAAACACTCCCTCCCATTCCTTTTCATCTTCCACTAGTCTCAGAGACAACAGGAGCCTCTCTCTCTCTCCCTCTCTCTCTCTCTCTCTCTCTCTCTCTCTCTCTCTCTCTCTCTCTCTCTCTCTCTCTCTTTCTTTCTCTCTTTCTCTCTCTCTCTGTCCTCCCTGTCATCCCTCGTTCTCTCGGCTAGGAGAAGAGACGAGAGAAGAGTGACCCCTGCTGTGCCGTGCTGTGCTGTAGCGTAGCGTCTCCAGACGTTCGCTTTGTTAAGTGCATCGTGTCATCTTTTCGTGAGTGGTGCCGGCCCAGAGGGCCCGACACGTGAATAGGCTCTGGCAAAGAGACGCAGGGAAATGCAGGATTCAACTATGGAGTCTGACGAGGAGGGATTTTGCACTGAGGTAACCACAGGCTATGGCTGGCCCTTTACCTTTGACCTTAAGATATAGAAACACGCACGTACGCACGCACGCACACACACACACACACACACACACACACACACACACACACACACAAAGTAAACGAGTTAGGGAGTGAGACAAAAGAGTTATCTAAGCACAACCCAACCCACCACACACACACACACACACACACACACACACACACACACACACACACACACACACACACACACACACACACACACACACACACACACACACACACACACACACACACACACACACACACCTCCATCCTCGACGACATACAAATTGTAGCCCAGGGGTCTGAGTCTGCGGTGCATCTCCTACTCTTCATGTAGTCTGCATCAGCTCCATTACATTCATCTTCACCACTGTCACTCACTGCTGTCTGTCATTACCGTCACCAGTTGCACTCCAGTGCTACACTCGGCATGGGCTCTGGTCAATACTGCTCTCGTACACTCTCACCACAATAACCTCCTTTATGAATTCTTGAAGACCACAAAGGTGCATTCTACATTTTCTGTAGTCAATCCTGTTCTCGTATACATTTAAGGACACCCTCGAAAATGAGATGCTACATCTCAAGGGGCTGTCATTGAAAATAAAGAATAATGAATGAAGAAAGAATACATCTCACAACAATAAGCTCCTTTATGGATTATTTAAGATGACAAAGGACACAAATAGGCTATTATGACTACCTCTACACTACAATGACCTACGGCACCTACGGCCTATCCATCAGCTCCCTTCACAGTTGTAATGATACATAATTACGAAGGAATAGGATGCACGAGCCA
>NC_084994.1:39786721-39794221 GCF_963854185.1 Sardina pilchardus
TGCACGAGCCATACACTTAGTACATAGCAGTATGCCAAATGGCCTCCCTGTTTTATAATGAAAAACCTTTTGGTGCCTCTATCAGGTTCCTGTACTAATATATGGGTTCATCACAGGGGCAATAAACATAGTAAATAAATGATAAAAGAATAAATATATAAACAACACAGAAAATAAACAATCAATAATTAAACACTGTAAATAAATAACAATAAACAAATAAATAGTGTAAATACATAATAAAATAATAAATAAATACATTGCATTAGATAAATAAAGACAATACACACAGTTCAGCTATAGGAGTATGTTGAGAATGAGGGGTGGGGCAACTCACTCTCGGTGGGGGCGCGCGATTGGCTCTTGAGGCGCAGCGAGGGCCGGAAGCGCGTGCGGTCGTTGAAGCTCCAGCTCTTCTGCACCTTGGCCGGGCTGGAGCCCTCGCCGCTGATCTCCGCCCCCGGCGAGCGCCGGTCCGTCATGGACGTCTGGCGGCTCTTGATGCTCTGGCCCCGCGGACTCGCCATCCGCACGCGGTCCTTGAAGCTCATCTTCTGACCGGTGCTGCTGTTAGAGAGAGAGAGAGAGAGAGAGAGAGAGAGAGAGAGAGAGAGAGAGAGAGAGAGAGAGAGAGAGAGAGAGAGAGAGAGAGAGAGAGAGAGAGAGGGAGAGACAGACACAGAAAGGGAGAGACAGGTAGAGAGAGAGAGGGAGAGATAGAGAGACAGAGAAAGAGAGAGAGAGATAGAAACAGACAGATGAACAAAAGAGAAATAATTGATGAAATTCTAAAGCTCACTTTAGAGCAACACAGAAGTACAGGAGTAGATTTGCCCATTGGTGTGATGGGTACATTATTTTGCACTCACAAACTCAAGCACCCACTGGACACCCTTATTAGTTAGTTTAGCAACGAGTCCGCCCTTTGTCAGTAACTGATATACTGACCATAGTTAAACCCACTTTACCACTGGTGAGATGATGCTTAGCGAGCTAAGGGTCAACAAGTACAGTATGATCTAGCGAATGTTAGAAGCATGAAAGCAGGACAACCTGCTGCGGCTACAGGGTGAGCCATGGTAACATGCAGGGGCTAGGATGGCGAGGTTAAAACAAAGCGTGGCGGTGCATTGTTAGGGGCCAAAGTGGAGTTAGTGCAGTCTTTAACACTTAATACCCTCACAAAGGTGAATTATCTGACTGACAAAGGATCATGATTTTTTATGGTCAATGGCAGCTGGGATGTTCAAAGCATCAACTCAAAAGCTCTAAAGCCTTCACAGAAGGCTTTTTTTCTGCCACTGTGAAACACACATAACAGTGATGCTTCGTTAGTGTGAACTATTGTGGATGACAGAAGCAGTATGGTTAGGCAATGGCCCTAAATATTTCATGGCATTTTTATTAGCTTCTTGTTGATTAGGGCTGCATGGATTTTTATGCTTATGTCTATGCATTCACAATGTGAATTCCAGAATCAGAATGGAGCAATTCATGTTCATGGCTCGTTGAACTGAGGAACCCCCCCCCCCCCCCCTTTCCGCTGCAGAAAGCCAAATGGGGTTTGAATATCCAAGGCTCTTTAGAAGACATGTGCTGTGTGACCTAGCTGCTAACTGACGCTAGCTTCAACCTAAGAGTGTGGTCATAAGATGCCACAGGAATAGGTAAGATGGATTGGTTAACGTAAGAAAACACTCACAATGAAAACACACTAAAAAAAAACCACACACCCACCCCCAAAGCATTACAAAACTCAAAAAAAAAAAAAAAAAAAAAAAAAGTAAATAAAAACCATAAACACCACCCCCAGACCATCAGTCTCACACGGCACACAGAGACAGCACACGGTCAGTGGACACTCTAAGAGCAACGGGGGGGCAGCAAACGCAGAGCATGATGTCGAGTACCTATGACGGAGTCGCATAAATCTCCTGAGGAACTTCATCCTGCGACTAATCACCTTACTATTGGATGGGGAAAAAGGGGAGGGATAATATCATCACCATTGATGTCGTCAAGATATCATCAAGATAAGATAAGATGTCATCAAGATATAGAGCTGTGTACTGTATATTTCATCTTGTATATTGTATGTTTCTTTCGATTCTGCTCCTAGATTTGAGTATGTAGAAGAAGAGCCACCTGCTTTGACTCAGCTGTGTGATTTTAATTAGCACCTGGAGTCTGGTTCAGTGACAGCCTGTCCTGAAGTGGCGCTATATGCTCTCAGACATCAGTTTCAGCATAAAAGGAACACGAGACACATGACTGCCATTCTGTGTGTTTTTGTTTTTTTAACCATGAGGGTCAAATAGGAGAAGTTGGCAAGTATTTTGACAAGAAACCGTTGCAGCTTTGGAATCACAGGTTGGGGGGGAGGGTGTGAAGCAGCTTCCTCTATTTCAAAAAACAGAAAGCAGATGTGTAACGAAGCTGGAAGGGGTAAACACTTTCTTTTGTTTGTTTTTCCCTTAAAATCTGCCAATATCATTGATTACAGGCAAGAAACTATTCAAACTTGCCAACGGCTTGGTTCTAACAACAGTCCTCACAGCTCATAAAGCAATGGTGCTACATTTACATCTCCCCTCCTCCTTGTCTCCAAAGAACACTCACTCTAACACACACACACACATACACACAATGTGCACACACACACACACACACACACACACACACACACACACACACACACACACACAGACACACAGACACACACGCACACACACACACACACACACACAGCCCTCCATGCTGTCTTCCACACCGATCTTACTTCAACAACAGCCCTGCAACATTAACAGCCTTCTAACATCGTAAGCCAGCAGTTTTACCCTTTGGGCACCGAGCCAGAAACACGCTACTTAAGAGAAAGATCACAATAACAATCAACCTAAACTAATAAACGCCAGCAGGCACTATGTATCCTGTCTGGGTCATTCCACGCCAAATCAACCAGAGCCCACGCACTTGCGTCTCAAAAAAATCTGAAAAAAATACCATGTGTGCCTATGTTACCCAGGAGACACTCTGTAAAATGTTTTTGTGGTAAGATCAATACTTTTCAAGTAACAGCCAGTTTTACAGGGGGAGGGGGGTGTCAAATTTGTTCTGCCTCTTTTTTTTGTCAAAGTTCACAAGCTCATTGCTCAAAAACTAGAATCCGTAGGAGGCTCAAATTTTGCAGGCTGGTGCATAAATAGGAATAGTATGCAGTAAAATCATTACGAGTAGTCTGGATGATCCTGCATGGTCATAGCAGTCCCTCAAAGTTGATCAACATTTTATTGGAGTTTTTGGCTGTGTTCTGTTTAGGCCTTCAGAAGACACATTTTTACTCAACATAGACTCTTGGGGTTTTTTTCTTATTGAGATAAGTAGAAACACTCTCCGAAAAAGCAATGAAGAGAAAAGAAAATCCATCAGGGACTGAACAGCAGACCTCACAAGTTTGAAAAATAAATTTGGATCTCATATTCAGAGCACCCTAACACCTTGTGGGAATATACAAAGATTTTTTTTATATTTTTTTCTATAATCTGCATTACCTCTTCTTTTTAAAAACACCAATTTGACTTGTCTTATGCAAATCTTTCTTTTTCATTTCCCACCCTGAACAAGGGCAAAATGCACCATAGAGATCTATTGAGAGATTTGTTTTGTATAGAGTAACCACTAGGTGCCACTAAAATCACTGAATCACTGAAATTGCCAGGTGGGGACAAAACATATTGATCTCAATGGTGCATTTTGTCCATGTTTAGGGTGGAAAATGAAAAAGAAAGATTTGCATAAGACAAGTCAAATTGGTGTTTTTAAAAAGAAGAGGTAATGCAGATTAACAAAAAAAATATAAAAAAAATCTTTGCATATTCCCACAAGGTGTTAGGGTGCTCTGAATATGAGATCCAAAATTATTTTTCAAACTTGTGAGGTCTGCTGTTCAGTCCCTGATGGATTTTCTTTTCTCTTCATTGCTTTTTCGGAGAGTGTTTCTACTGATCTCAATAAGAGAAAAAAAATCAAGAGCCTATGTTGAGTAAAAATATGTCTTCTGTAAGCCTAAACAGAGCCCAGCCAAGAACTCCAATAAAATTTTGATCAACTTTGAGGGACTGCTATGACCATGCAGGATCATCCAGACTACTCGTGGTGATTTTACTGCATACTATTCCTATTTATGCACCAGCCTGCAAAATTTGAGCCTACTACAGATTCTAGTTCTTGAGCAATGAGCTTGTGAACTTTGACAAAAAAAAGAGGTAGAACAAATTTGACACCCCCCTCCCTCTGTAAAACTGGCTGTTACTTGAAAAGTATTGATCTTAGCACAAAAACATTTTACAGACTGTCTCCTGGGTAACATAGGCACACATGGTATTTTTTTCAGATTTTTTTGAGACGCAAGTGCGTGGGCTCTGGTTGATTTGGCGTGGAATGACCCGTCTCTGAGAAACCACGGGGCTAAACTCCCATGCCACGTCTGTCTCCTCTATTGTGTAAAGCGTTAGATAACTTCAGCAGTGTTCTGCCCTATCCCCCCCCATCAGCTTGACTGAGTACTGAGTCTCCATAATTCCTGTCAGACAGATAAGTGATACGTAAACGAAATTGCACCGCATCAGAGAGGGGAACAACACAATTATGCATCATCAGTGGAGTGTGTGTGTGTGTGTGTGTGTGTGTGTGTGTGTGTGTGTGTATCTGAGAGGGACACAGCAATAGAGAGCGAGAGAGAGCTGCAGAGAGTTAAACGGATATCACCGACATCTCTCTGTCTCCAACATGCCGCCGCGGGCCAATTAAATGAGAATGGACCACATTCAGAGGCTCGGCGAGCCACGCTGGTAGGTGATCACTGGGAGTCATTATCAGAGGCAGCACTGCTCTCACTGAGAGTCCATTAGCACCTAGTACACCAGTGCTGTTCCAACACCTCCTCTCCTCTCCTCTCCCCTTTACTCTCCCCTCCTCTCCTTTACTCTCCTCTCCTCTCCCCTCCTCTTTTTTACTCTCCTCTCCTCTCCCCTCCTCTCCTCTCCTCTCCCCTCCTCTCCTTTCCTCTCCAGCCATGGTAGAAGTCAGCCATGGGAGACGCACAGCGAATAACACATTAACGAGTCTGCAACATCCTCATCCACATGCCCTTAAGTGCAGTCTCAAATGAATAGGAGAGATGAAGCAGAGGGGGAAATAATACATAATACCCTATAAAAATCAAATATAAAATATTTTATAAATAATTCATGATGGACTACATATCCTACATATAGCTATAAGAATATAGCTATATTATGATCAACAGTGATGGTTAGTGTGCATGTGCAGTCCACTGCCCAGATGATGGTGACTATTGGGAGTGCAATACAGTCAATTAGAGCACTTAATCACGGAAAATTGAGATAACAAACCTGGTTGTGGTCTCGCCCTGCTCCTTCCTTCAGTGGAGAGGTGGCAGTGGTGGTGTGTGGAGAGGAGAGGAGAGGAGAACCGGGGAAGAAGACAAGGTTATTTCACATCACAAGCGCTGGAACTACTAAGTTCTTTTTGAGGCATTTGTCGAACTGTGAGTGACAATAGGCAAATTCTACTTCATGTAGCCATCTTAAGAGGACGGCAGACGTGACTATTTCTGACATTCGGATACGATTTCAACCGTGACGTATGTACAATTCCGGGTTGAAAGACGTAGCAGAATGTCAGAAGTAGTCTCGTCTGCAGTCGTCTTAGGACGGTTACATGAAGTCGAATTCGCCTGATGCCAGATGGAACAAAGGAGGAACTGTTCAGGTCCAGGAGATACAAAGAGTTCCAGTGGCTGTCTCTGGATGTTGGGCTCTGTCTACATGTAGAGCAATGGGACTAGAAATTAACCCTTTCGTTTCACCCTCCGATCCCTTTTTTTAAGGTTCTAGAACAGTTGAGACAGCACACAATAGATTCTACTCTGGACATGGCGGTTCCACCTCTGTTGCAGACCCTGAGAAACTCAGCCAGATCATCTCTGGGAAACATGTGGCTGGTCTTCAAACACAGGAACAAACCACATGCAAAACAGCACAGTCAAATAAGGAAACCCTGACCAAACAGCCAAGACAACTACTGTACATTATTAGGCTATAAAAAGTAGAGATGCACCGATCGCTCGGCCGCCGATCAGAATCGGCCGATTTTCACGTGATCGGCCACGACCGGCGACCGGCCGGTCAGTCTGAGACATGCCGATTTTATGCCGGTCAAATGCACTCGCACCTACTTGTAACAACATCACACAGCTGAGTTAGCAAAGTTTGATGAAGATAGCAAAGGCTAACACTCAGGGCTGGATAAAGCGCTAATGCTGAGTTTTTCTATGCAGCGAACGCTGTGCTTTGCCATATTGCGTGGAATTTACTAAGCTGTCACTAGGTTACGTAAACAGCGCACATCACCGCCCGTCTTTGCCGCTAATTGCGTGCTCACAGCTGAACCACAAGCGCTGTCAACAAGCAGCAACATAGCCACGGCAGGAATAAACATCGTTTTGCTTCAGTTTGCCACCTTAGCATGTATTCTTTCACACTAACACAACAACAAAGTCCGATTTACACATTTAGAGGTTTATTTCATTACCTTTTGTCTACTCACGCCTGTATGTTTCTTCTAAATTCGCCAAAAGTAAGCATTCTAACATGTCATACACTATCGCGACCGTGATACAAAACATATCATGTGTGGTGTCGTTGGAAAGCTGTGTTTCTCGTGCATGACGTTATGCCATCCAAATATGGACACTTCCTTTGTATCCGCAAGCAATCGCAAAAGTTCAAAGAAGAGTGTAGTAGACTGAGTATGCATGCCATTGGCTGTGTTTCAAGGCTGTTATCTCAAAATCAGTTTTTTGTAATTTTCCAACATCTCAGCACCTATAACTTTCCAGTTATACACATCAGTAGTCTGAAGATATTTACAGTTGGATATTGTATGTGAGAAGAAAAAAATAGTAGTCCTACAGTGCATTTCTATTAGTAGTGTGTGAAATGAATGTCCCACACTGGGAATAGCCTACTGCAGCTGAAGAAGACTTGAAGAAGAATCTGTCTATTCACATTTTTTTTACCAGCCATTGATAAGTTGATTACATTTCTATATTAACATGTTGTATTAAAGAAAGGATAGAAAATAACTCTAAATAATTTTGTGTGCTGTAAAGTGGTTAGAAGATGCAAATCGGAATCGGCTAAAATCGGTATCGGCAGGTCAAATTCTATTAAAAATCGGAAATCGGAATCGGCCAAAAAATTGCAATCGGTGCATCTCTAATAAAAAGCTGACATGCAAAGACATACGTCAGAAGCAACATAAATATACTGTATGGGCAGAAATCTATACGGGCAGAATTGTGTGTGTGTGTGTGTGTGTGTGTGTGTGTGTGTGTGTGTGTGTGTGTCTATGAGTCAATAGTGACATATGGTCTGTGGGAAAGCAAATTAGTGGAGGCTCACCCAACAGCAATAT
>NC_084994.1:39801721-39804221 GCF_963854185.1 Sardina pilchardus
GACAGACAGACATATGGGTAGGCGGGCTCTTTGAGTGTTCACCTTTGAAGAGCCCCCCCCCCCATACACAAACACACACACACACACACACACACACACACACACATACACACACACACACACACACACACACACACACACACACACACACACACACACACACAAACACACACACACCGTTCAAGAGCTCCAGCCTGCAGGCAAAGTCACATATCCCACGACCCACTATTCACTAAGAGCGCTTATTGAAGTCAGACTTGGACCACTATGAGTCCAAGTAACATAGTGTTGAAAACCACTGCCATTTGTCTTTGGAAGAAAAGACACATCCATTACATTTGAGACTTTCTTAGTGGTGTGTGCCTACCAAGTATTCCGCAAACTCTTCCATTAGGGTTTGTTCTCCCAACACACAAAACCCTAAGCACCTACATCATCATCTTTACACCATCGTTAACACATAGTTATATTCACAATTAGCCTGCACTGACTTTGATTAATGTAGACAAAGTCTGCGAGCAAGCATTGTGGTCAGTGTAGTTTTTTCAAATGAAGGGGCAGCTGAGCTTCTGGCCCACCTTGCTGTGTGCATAAACTACAGATCCCAGCAGCTTCCAGGTGCCTCCGCGCCGGTCCATGCGCACCATGCGCAGGATCTGCAGGAAACGCAGGCTGCGGAGCGCCGACGTCGCAAAGATGTTGCCTTGGCTGCCAGCCGATACCACGGCAACAGAGGCGATGAGCACGATGATGTCTGCAGAGGAAAGAAGAGAAGAGGACATGAGCAAAAAAGGGGGAGAAAAGGAGAGGAGAAAAAAGGAGAGGAGAGAAAAGAAGAGAGAGGAGCAGAGAAGAGAAGAGAAGGAAAGAAAATAGAAGAGAAGAGAAAAGGAAGACAAGAGAGGGCCCTGTAGTGAATTGGAGATTCAAAATTAGAGGAAAAGACTGACTTGCTGAGTGTCATGTTTATATCATAAGTTGTGCTATTTTCAACACTTATTGTGTAACAAATGACAAAAGCAATGTGTTGGAAGCAACACAAACTGTGTTGTCCCACATTCATGTCAAGAGTGTGTAATATATTTGTCATAAGTCACACTTATTGTTCATCTGGGTGTTCATACAGGGTTGTATGTGCTGCGCATGTGAATCCGGTGAACACGGTCAACGAGGGTAAATTGTGACTTCCGCCTACACGCACGGCTATTTGTGTCCAGGCAAGGCCTCCCATCAATACCCTCTCACTGCGCCTCGCGCCGTCAAAAGACCAGTCATGTTGAAGGCTACACACATATGAATCACCGCAATTTTCCCCCTTCAGCATCGCGTGGGGGAGGAGGAGGCATTATACAGCCGCAGCCAGGGCAGCCAAACGTCAACGTGTGAATGTGTGAATGTGTAGCTGCCAAACACACACACACACATGGTGCACATACAGCACATACAGATACCCACACACACACAAACACACACACCTCCTCTAAATCATATACACTGGGGGGGTGATAAACCTCCTGTGCGCATTCTGCCTGTGCTTTTCCAAGGTGACATATAATGCTTTAGCTTGTGTGTGTGTGCCGTTGTGTGACAACTCCTTTATGTGCTTAATATAGGGAGAAAGAAGAGAGACTTTGAGACTGAGAGAATACGTCACAAAGAGACTTGGGGATGCAAAGAGAGAAGGGTAGAGAAGCAGAGATGAAGAGAGAGAGAGAGAGAGAGAGAGAGAGAGAGAGAGAGAGATCGCCAAAGAGAATGAGACACGTGGAGGAGTGGAGAAGGCAGAGACACTGACAGACTGACATGAAGGAATATCTCTGTGAAATCTTCCTCTCTTTTTCTCTCAGACAGCAAGAGAGCTAGGACAAGGGTGAGAGCGAGTGAGTGTGTGAGTGTGTGTGTGTGTGTGTGTGTGAGAGAGAGAGAGAGGGATATAGAGAGAGGACAAAGGAAGTTTAGGCTGAAACCACATCCACTAGAAGAATAACACCGAACCCTCAAAGAACACAAACCACTCTGAGGGTCTGGCTGAAGAACGAGAAGAAAATTGGAAGAAAAGGGAAGAAAAACAGTATCCCTTCCCTGCACTTGGTTCTCACCACCCTCTCCATTTCAGAGAAACACGCCAAGTGTAACTCAAACCTGGGGTCATATTTGATGGGAGTCTCTCCCATCCCTCCTGCTGATTTAAAAAAAAAACAAAAAAAAAAAACACTTTTCTTGGTCTTGTGCTGCTTACTTTAAGTGGTGATCACACACACCTATACACACACACACACACACAGAGCACCATGAGGAGAGCAAAGCTGCTGGTGAGCTACCGACTGAGGTGGGGCTCCCATATTAATCAAAGTCTGCTCAAAATGAACAGTGGTGCTGTGGCTTTACAGGGCCTATGCCAGCCCTGCTAGCTGAGCAGAGTACACCCGTGTAGCTCCTGCACACACACACACACACACACACACACACACCTGGAGACACCCCCAACCCCAACCAACTG
>NC_084994.1:39809221-39814221 GCF_963854185.1 Sardina pilchardus
AGTGAACTCTTTACCAGCCAATAGAATCTCCATTAACTGATCTCCATCTGGCTGGCTCAGCTGCTCGGCCAATGCATAGCTTTGCAAAATGACACCAGTCTCACCAGATATTGCCAAACAAGCTTTTTATATCTAAACCCCCCTAGATCTCTCTATTAATCACAACATGAGCTGATTACAGGATTTCAACTCCATGTCTTGGGGGTAGCGAATAAACACATCTATTGGAAAGTCAATAACATTTTAATTGCATGGCTTTTTTTTCATCACACATGCACATTTGGAAGATTTCTAATTCTAAGGGAGGTTTGTCCAGTCAAGACACCCTGACTGGTTGTGCTCTGTGGAAATAGCAGATTAGCCGACTCATAGCAACTCTATATGCGGCAGCAAACATCCGCAGGGCTGTGATACTGGACAGCCCCCGTCCCGATGACACTCTTCTTCTCCTCTTCACTTCCTTATCGCCACTTCTCCCCTCCATCTCCTCCTCCTCCGCCCCCTCCCTCCCTCCATCCATCCATCCCCGCGGCGCCGATCAGCAAGGTCAGGAGCGTATTGATGCTACACGCGGCGCTAATCTGATTACGAGCCGTCTGTCCGTAATCACTGATTTCATTACCAAGCCCGAGCGACAGCGTTCGAGTGAAAACATGAAATCCAGTTATGAAGAGCGGATTTGCCGAGCCATAATCCCGATCTACACAGTCCAGCACACGCCCCAGAACGCGGATCGGCCGGCCGCCGGAAGCCGCGGAAGGCGCGGAAGAGAGAGAGAGACAGAGAGAGAGAAATGAAGAAAGAGAGAGAGAGAGAGAAGAGAGAGAGAGAGAGAGAGAGAGAGAGAGAGAGAGAGAGAGAGAGAGAGACTGAGTGAGTGCAGTCCGGGGCCAAGTCCAGTCCTTCCCCTCACTGCCGACACGAGTACTAGCCATATGATGGACATAGAGGACAACTCAATACCGCCCCCCCCCCCAAATCCCTCGGCCCACTTATGTCATAATACAAAGAGGGCAGAGCTGTTCTTCGAAATTGGTTTGTCTAATACGATATGTACCTTTGACTAACCTGTTGTCATTGCCGCCTCTGTATTTTTAGCCTCAATTGAGAGCGTTTTTCTTTTACGGAGAAAAAAAAGTTAACTTTTTTTTGTTTTTGTTGGGTGTTTTTATTTCCATAAAATGTAGGGCATGTTCAGGGCATATTGTGAGCAATGTTAGATAATGCAGTCTTATCATAGTGTGTTCAGAAACAGTAGGCAGCACAGAAGGAGTCGAAACGAACTGAGTAAAAACGGCTACTTGAGTGTGCTCACAGCATCGGCAATGTGTTGCTTTGCAATGGAATGCAAACCTTTCAACTAAGAACACGACGGAATACATTTATATGTAGCCATCTGGATGAAGTAGAATAGAAAGGAGTATTGCGGTTGAAACCTATAATCTGACAGATCAAAACAGCCGAGTGGAGATGGCAATGATATGCTTTGAGAAGCCGCCATGGCCGCTTGTTTTTTTCTGATCTCTTTCAACTCAAGAGGAAATTCATTAATTTATCAGTCACGATCTACCACACAGAATTCTTTCCCCCCAGAAGTAATCAGACAAGGATGTTGATTATATCTGCTGCTGAGGGCCAACAAAATGGTACACGGTCAATGAATGCTGACTATCAGTTGAGCCCCTAATTGAGTTGGAATGGTCATAATTTACAGTAAGTATGAATCAGTTCCTTGCCAGGAAAATAAAATAAGCAAGATTGAGTGACTCTCTCCTCCTGAAAAAAAGAGAAATGGCCGTGTCCCCTCATTCACCAATACTATTATCTGCATGCAGTCAGCGCAGAAACCAAATAACCATTGATTGCTCATCTGTGAGGTCTACATCATCTCATTGTTATTGTCTAATTCATTTTAACATGAAAAAAATAAATAAAATATATATAGAATTACATTTTTTTGGTTTGGGTCAACCGTGATATTTAGTGGCTAGGGCCAGGGGGTAATCTTGTGTAACGTGAGCGGGCGCGGACAACTGTCCCCGTGGGCTGGACAAGGCTGAGGGCCTTACCAGGATGAGCAGGCAGTGTGAGGCCTTACCAGGATGAGCAGGCAGTGTGAGGCCAGCTCCTGCTGCTCCGGGATCGTGGAGAGCACGGAGAGTATCAGGCATCCGAACACCAGGATGAACCTGTGAATCACACACACACACACACACACACACACACACACACAGAGAGAGAGACAAAGAGAAACATCATATAAACGCATGTCAACCGATGCTTGTGTATGCCAGAGTATCAGGCATCCAAACACGAGGATGAACCTGTGAATCACACACACACACACACACACACACACACACACACACACAGAGAGACAAAGAGAAACATCATATAAACTCATGTCAACCAATGTAAACACTCTCTGTACCAGGACCAGACGTGGAAAGAAAAGCCCGTGCTCATTATCCACGGATCAGCAAGGACAAATACGAAAAAGGAGGAAAGACAACAACAACCAGAATGGAAAAAAAAAAAAAACGGACCGCAAAACTGCTGAACCTCGTCCAGTTGTCTCTCAACCCCTAAAGAGCATATCCTTAACTTTTCCATCACATTAATGTGAAATACGATGTGGGCTGAAGAGGGGGGGTGAGGGCGTCCAAAACCCAGCGAGCGGCAGAGTTACGGCGGACGGGATGACTCCTGAATTATTGACCCCGTCCACGCCGAGAGCAGCGGGGAGAAGCATCTGTGTTTGATCAACAGGAGATCAGATCTGCACACAGGGAGGAACCCACCAGGACCTGCTCACATGCTTACAGGGAGGAGACATTACAGGAAGAGATGTCTATCTGCCTATCTTTCTATCTATCTATCTACAGTATCTATCTATCTATCTATCTATCTTCAGTATCTATCTACAGTATCTACAGTATCTATCTATCTATCTATCTATCTGTCTGTCTGTCTGTCTGTCTGTCTGTCTGTCTGTCTGTCTATCTATCTGTAGAGAGAGATAAAGGGACAAAATCATTTGGAATTTGGAAAAAGTGGAATTGAGGTGACAAAATGAAAGACCTCCTTGGACTTCTACAGTATCTACCTCCCGTTAAGGCCATTGCCTGTGTGGGTTTGTGTGTGTGTGTGTGTGTGTCTGTGTGTGTCTCCTGTTTGTGTGTGTTGGTGTGTGTGTCCTGTGTGTGTGTGTGTGTGTGTGTGTGTGTCTCCTGTTTGTGTGTGTTGGTGTGTGTGTCCTGTGTGTGTGTGTGTGTGTGTATGTGTGTGTGCCTGTGTGGGTTTCTTCCACAGAACAACCTCGACCTCGACCTCGACCTCACCTCCACCCCCGCAGCTCAGTGCATCCGTAATCGTTTACTCCAACAGTGATTCACACACAACACCACCACCACAACAACAATAACAACAACACCGGGCCAGGGTCACGACCCTTTGGACAACAAAGGTTGCGCTCAACATCAAGGCTTAAAAAAACAATACAATTCCATTCCGCGAATCCACCCTTTACACAACATCCACAGACAACACCGGCCACCATCGCTCATCCTTGTGTCAGTGTGTGTCGCCGAGGTAGCCACGTGTGTGTGAGTGTGTGTGTGTGTGAGGTGACACAGAATTGCATGTGAGCGGATGATCGGCATGTCCCTGGGTGACCTCGGGTCAGGGAGAGGATACTGTACTGTAGGTAACCGTGGTTAGAGTGGAGCCACATCCTCTCTCTTGTTGAGGACAGGAGCTCTACCGGGCCACAGCATAAACAGACACACACAAGAGAGACTTTATAAACTATTTACAGTGAGGACCTGTTTCATCCTAAGAACAATGTGGAAAAATTCGAGGGTCACCAGCTACCCTGCCTTGCTTGAGGTATCTTAGAGGGCCAACCTCATCCAAACGATAGAAAACATGGTTATATTCATTTGTTCATGTTGATTTGAACACTCAAGTGCACTGCACGGCATATTTAAATAGCGAGTATAACAGTAAACAAGTCCTAAGAGGACATCTGGTTTGTTAATCTTTCAATAAACATTTAATTTATAACCGCTTTCCATAATAGTCGTTGTGTGCCAGTTCCCAATGTCTAGCAATACAGGTCAGGCATACCAGTTTTAACCTCAGCAATCAGTTCCATTCCCTACCATTTTGTTTTGCCTATTTGCAGCACTTCTGATTAACATATCCATAATTTACATTTATTCATTTCACTACATGCTGACATTATCATCGCCACCGTATTCCATGAAATTACAATTAAACACGACAACAACAATTTCAACGGCTTTGATGTCTTGAAATTTGACCCTTGAGAAAGACCTCTCCATCACCAGAGCTGTCCAGTGTAATGCAGGATAATGAATTGTCCACCGATCATTATTAGAAAACAAGACCTGACAGGAAGAACAGAACCTCCGAGCAATTTCATTATCATGTGGCTTATTATACGGCTATTTGCCAAAATGGGAAAAGACATTTCAACCAATGTACTGTATCTTTTTAAAATTAATTGGTTACTGTGTTGAGGCCTCGGCTGAAAAACAAATAGTTTGCCACACAAATAGAACTTTCAGGTGTTGTCATTCCAGGTGTGCAAAGTAAGATATGGCTTGCTGGACTCTCACTTTAGAAGTTTTATTTTTGCGATATGTGACTGGACTACTTATGGAATGATTTGAAAGACATGAGTCAGAAGTGCAAAAATCTGTTGCCAGATTCATTTGTTTGCAGGGGACAAATAGAAAGAAATTAGAAATACTGGTCCTCCAATCCAAACATTGCTAAGGCCCAGTCACATCAACAGAACTTTATGCAACCTTCCGAAGAGTTGTATAATAAATTGAACTAAGCGTCCTCAGACAGCAGTGTCTCTTATAAATACCAGTCAATATATCCCTGTATCCAATCAAGTTAGTATGCGACTTACAGTAATGTTGAAAGGCAGCAAGCTTCATGTCCAACTTTTTCTGTGGGGCAGTGGA
>NC_084994.1:39827380-39829880 GCF_963854185.1 Sardina pilchardus
TGTCCGACTGGTAGACGAAATGCCTGTGTGTGTGTGTGTGTGTGTGTGTGTGTGTGTGTGTGTGTGTAGCCATTTGCTTCAGCCCACTTATTTCACACTTGACTGTGTGATTTTTTTTATTTTGTTCAACAATTTTCTTTCTTTTTTTTGTTTTTGTAACCACGGTCATGTGACTTTATTCGACATTGTTTGAAGTTTGTTGGGATGTGAACTCACATTATACTTGATATCTAGCCAAGATGCACAATTAGCTGGTGCTGTGTTTCTGGCTTACTTTAATTGCACTGGTTTGGTTGTTTTTGCTTGACGTGATTGCCCTTAATGTGAGTTGATATCTAAACAGAGCTGGTGCTGGTGGTTTGTTTGGCATAACTGACTTTGTTATGTGATACAGTACTGATTTACTTTTCTGCTTGATGTGACGCATTAAAATACTTAACGCTCAACATGACTTACTCAAAGCTTAAGAGTCATAACCGTGACTCTTGGTTTCATAATGTCCCAGTTATGAAAACAGAAAGTTGCATTAAAAAAAAAAAAAAAACAAAGTGAAGTAGTCGCAGAGGGTTGTTGCATAATCGGGAGCGCTCGGCCTTGAGCTGTTTGCTGATGATGTGTTTGAGAGGCCATCGAGCAGAGAGCGGGTGAAGGCAGCGAGAATCCCTTTATTCCACGTTGGCTTTTCAAAAACAAGCACCTGTCACCGCACACATGCGGACCCCACCTACGTCTGAGGCGCGCGCACACACACACACACACACACACACACACATACACACAGAGAGAGAGAGAAGCTCACTCTATGGGAACCAAAGCAAAACACACAAAGAAACCAGAATCTTTTCTCTCTTGTTCTCCTGTCCAAATGGTCAGACAATCAGCAGACCATACCTAAGCAAACACACACACACACTCACACACACACACATGTGTAACAGCTGCCAGCTGGCATACACTATGTATGGATACACAACTCTTGTTGTTATCCCATCCTACTAATGACAGAGTAGTCCAAATGTGTGTCTGTCTGTTCGTTTGAGTGCTTTGATTTACGTCGTTGCCATGGTACCATTTTTTTAAATTGGTAGGCTACTCACAGAATCTCACTAGCCTGCTATCTGCTAACCTCTCTTTCCACTCCATGCAATCCCTGTCTGAAGGCCAGTTGATATTATCAGTCTGTGTGACGGTGTGTGTCATTAGGCAACATTCATCCTACATGACTCAGAGTTGTGAACTTGTGCTTCACAGCTACTACCATTCTGGAGGGGGAAAAAAATAACAGATTCATCAGTCATTTTTCTGGAAATGTGCTGGCGGAATTATACCTGTTTGGGGGAAAAAAAACCTACATTTCCCTAAGGGTTGTCTACATTTCTCTCCTTCGTTTTATTGTCTGTTCTTGTCATCAGGCACATCGTGAATGTGGCAGTCAGGATGTGGAAAGAAAGTGTGTGTGTGTGTGTGGACCTTTTTTTTGTCTTTGCGCGGGCCTGGGCTTCTGCGAGTGACCGCGGACCATTAGTCAGTTCCGGATCCAGGAAGACACCTGGTTCTGCCATTAGACCGGTGGCTACTCGGCTTAGCCAACATGGCTGCCCACAGGAAAGCGATTGACCCTATTGCATTTCCACCTGTTCTGATGGCCAAGAACCCTCTTCCCCCCCGGCCTCCCCGCCGACAATGGCCGCCACTGATAAACGACGTCGGGCCTCGGTTAGCGCGAGGCTATTAAGTGGAACCGCTCGCGGAGGGGAAAAAAGTTCGACCTCAGCAGGCCCAGACTGCTGGAGTGACCACAGAGCCGTTCCTACGGTTCCAGGAAAACAGCTGGTTCTCCCATCAGACGGGTGGTGGCGAGGAGGAGCAGGCAGAGCCAAAATGGCGGCCCAGAGGACAGTGATTGACTTATATTGCGTTTCCACCTGCTGTGCGCGTGACGACGGCCCAGTCAGGGCAGCTGTTTGTGGTGCGCGTCAAGCCGAGCTAGCACGTGGACGCGAAGAGAAAGAAGAAACAACATCCAGCGCCGACGTTCTCATGTCTGCTCTTCTCTTCCCTCCACTGATACCACCTATGCTACTGTTGGTTCTACTTGGTGTTTGTGGGTGCATCATGGTAACCTAGTCCTACCATACTGTAGGCGGAGCCAGGCTAGCACCTTGGTAACCTAGTCTTACCATAGGCGGAGCCAGGCTAGCACCATGGTGGAACAGCCCACCAAATCCTGGGGTGGGAGCATCTCTCTCTTTCCCTAAAGAACCTCAGGGGGGATTCGTCTCCACTGAGGAGACCTCCTTTCCTAACTGCTCTAACTTCTTATGTTTGCACTTTGACCTAATTCATTGCAGCTTGATTGTTGCTCTTTACTGTAATTCCAAATCACTTTGTCTTAGCCTGATGAGCCAGAGACCCACTTCAAGATGTATGGTCTGGGAACTCACCATAGCAGGGCTCATTCGGAGGGGGGTGGGATAAACGGTTGTCTGTCAAATTCCCT
>NC_084994.1:39839880-39847380 GCF_963854185.1 Sardina pilchardus
GACCATGTTCAGTATACCAGACCAAAAAGAACAGATAGGTTCATCAGTGTCCACTGGGCTGTTTACACGTGTTGTTATATTTTAGGTAACTTATTTACTAGTTTTAGAGAAAAGCAAATGTTGCTTTCAGGGCTGGTGAGCATGACGGATGGACTAGAAAGAAAAGGGAAAAAAACAGACAAACAAACAAAAGCAAGTGTTTGTCTTTGCAACCCTCTACAATAAGCCCATGTTATTGGAGGAGAACAAAAGCTGGCATTGTAGCTGTCACTCACGGGAAAGTCTTTTTTGTTTAGAGGTGACACACAGCGTAAAAAGATCCACCAGTGGAGACAGATGTGTTGACTGTTTGCTTTCAAAGCGCGCAAAAATATGTACACTGAAACCAAATGCAGTGCTCGCAGTATTGTTTTACATGATTGTTGTATCAAATGAAACACAAATTGATGATTTTTAAAAGTGTGTGTGTGTGTATACAGTATGTGTAGTAAGTGATTTCTGCAGGAAAAATTCTAACTTCTTAACTTCTTGAATACACATACTGTACATACTCAACACACAGAGAGATGGAGGGAGAGAGAGAGAGAGAGAGAGAGAGAGAGAGAGAGAGAGAGAGAGAGAACACATAAACACACACACACACACACACACACACACACACACACACACACACACACACATGGCCTGCTAATGGGGAGGCTAAAGAGCCTGGGAGATTATGAGGTCTGGGAGCGTCAATCACTCTGACAGCCAAAGCACAGAGCGATTGGTGATGTCTGGGATCTGAGAGCCCTATTAGGACAGCGCTCGCAGAAACGGTTCACTTCCAGCCCCAACTGCACCACTTTCTATTTCTGCTCACCCCCGTGGTCATAGTTCAAGGAACCATAAGAAATGCAGGGAAATACGGCTAGTGGACAGGGACAAACAGAATTATCAAGGATTTAAAGAGAGCACATTTTGATCATTGTTTTAGGGGCACTTTACACGAAAACGCTCAGGGGTGAAAAACACACAGAAAAATTTACCGGCTGGCGGCTGCCCTATATCATTTATATAGGGCATATGTAATGGTGTTTTAGGGAGTTGAAAACGCAAAAAAAGTGAAACCACCCTCCAGAGTGGAAATCTTAGAAACACCAACATGTCAATCCCCGTGGAGCTTCGACTTGCCCTAGGCGCAGTACTTCACATTCAAAAGTCCTTTCATCAACTACCAACAATGCTGATAGAGAGTAGTAGAGAACAGAGAAGAGGAATCAACTATGTTCTTGAAATGTTGAAATGACGCACTAATACAGAGGAGGCGAGCTAGACAGCTGTGGGTGAGACTCGGGAGGACTTCTCAGTACTGTATTTCGCGCGCTGTAGAACAGGTAAAAGAGAAGTAGAAAGACTATACGCAGCGCAGGCACTTGGTCTTTGTAGTGTTGCCACCTAGCCATCTGGCGTGTGGACAATACTGCATCAATATGAAATGTCACTCACTTTTTGCGTTTCCATTTTCACACAGATTTCATGCAAAAACGCTCATCTAAATGTGGAGTTCAAAGTTGGAACGAAATGCCACTTTTGCGCTTTATTGGTACCATTTGGTGCCAAGTGCCAGTTGCGATTTGATGGTGTTTGCAAGGCAAATTGGCAGATAGTAAGCAACAGGCAAAAGACATACCCCAGACAAATACCTAAGCCGCAAGACACACCACACATTACTCTTGAAGAGCTGTGATCCGAAACAGAGACTCCAGTCTTAACTTCAACATTACGAGTCCATACACTTTTTCAAACAAATACACAGGCGCCACATCACACAGATGCATACATGCTGCTGACTCTAACCTCGAGTGGCTGTCTCCAGCCGACCAAGTGTGTGATGAGTTGCTGCTTGTTTGTAATGGCCTAGTAAAATAAAAGTGGACCAAAAGAAAAGCATTGCTTTTGGGATGGTGTTGGACGCTAGACTTGGAACGCTCACACAGACCTCTATTCACCAGGATACCGGTCCACAGAGAGAGGAAAAAACACACGCAGAAAAAAAAAGAAAAGGACGTGATGTAGAAGCGGCAACAGACAACAAAAAAAGAAGCCTCCACATAAAATATTCATCAGACAAGCAAGCCAAAATTGAAATAAGTGCAACGGTAAATAAGGACAGAAAAAAACCTCAATATACATGAATAAGTAAAAGGCAGCCACTGACTCAAGCGGCTCCAACCCACTGTTATTTCGTCTGGCAGAACTCCCAGCCTTCCAGCATTATTGTGATGATATTATTCTCTGATTCAAGTGGACTTTCAAAAGGAAGACAGATCAAATTCCATCTCTGAAAAGACAAAAAGATTTGAGCTGCGTGACGGGCCCAGGATGATGTTGAGCAATTAGGAGTGCACCTTGAACTCCACGGAACGTGCCATGCAATCCATTTGTCTCTCTATATATATAATACTACAAAGTGGTTGTTTCATGTGCATCACTTTAGCTGTTATTATTCAGTGCTGCCCCAGTTGAAACAAACTGTTCCAACCCCATCCACATTACCTCCCCCCCCCCCCCCCCCCCCTCCCCATTTTTTTTTTTGTTTTTTTGTTTTTTTTTTGTTTCTTTTTTTTTTGTTTCTGTGTCCACTTTGTCCACCACCACTCTCCCGTCCACGTACCCATCCCCTGACCAAAACTACACAATAGCTTGTGTAATGCAAGTGAGCCCGGGGACAGAGGAAATGAACTGTTGAAAATAAAACAAGTAATGTTTGTGTGTGTGTGTGTGTGTGTGTGTGTGTGTGTGTGTGTGTGTGTGTGTGTGTGCAGGTTGTGGTGGGGGACTGGGGCGCTGGAGAGAGAGAGAGAGAGAGAGAGAGAGAGAGAGAGAGAGAGAGAGAGAGAGAGAGAGAGAGAGAGAGAGAGAGAGAGAGAGAGAGAGAGAGAGAGAATGCATTTGGTCTTTTGGCCCGGCATTTTTCAACCACTTATCTCCAAAACTCCAAGGCCTTCTCTCGTTCTTTTAGGTCAAGTGTCGGGGCACGACTGGAGCGATGGGGGGCCGAGAGAGATGGAGACAGCCAAAGAGAGGATGCCACTGTGACACAGATGACAAAGTCTCGGAGCTCAACAAGAAACAAGCGACGCACCAAAAACACCAAACTCCTGCACCCATAGGTCCTTGTGGTATATTCAGACAAATACCTCTTCGTGTACAGTACATTCTAGGTGACCATGCTTTTGTAGTGTCAATAAGTTCACCATGCTAAGCTTTCATGCACACACAGCTACATATCTGCATACACCATACAGTATGGAAGTAGATAGATAGATAGATAGATAGATAGATAGATTGTCAAGTAGGCGGAACGTTGGAGAGCAATAGGCTATATTCACGGAAGGCTGTTCAGGAGCTCATTCCTTTCCAGTGGAGCTAGGCGTGTTTGAATCTGCTGCTTGGTTGTTCCACGTAGCCCACTGTAAATCTACACGTTACGGTGTAAAAGGATTTTTGCGTGTGTTAAAAATGTTATCGATGGGCAAACCATATCTTCAGTGTTGGAGCGTGTAAACATGTAAGGAGCAAAATATAACGGAAGATGCCGTTACGACACAGCTGAAGCTCCACTGGAAACTAATGAGCTCCTGAACAGCCTTCCCTGCATATACTGTAGCCTATTGTCCCTTCCAGTTTCCAAGGGAAACATATGTGAAGAAATCTCCATGATCCACCACCTGACGTTCACCCCCACATGGGGATCTAAGCCAAAGACATGGAGCAGGATCTGACGCCCTACCAAAGGCCTATTATACACAGGGGAGATAGATAACACACTGCCATGCCCTGCCTTATACATGTGCATGTCTATTAGGCTGTGTTTGTATGTTTGTGTGTTGGTGTATGTATAGATATGCACCGTGTGTGTGTGTGTGTGTGTGTGTGTGTGTGTGTGTGTGTGTGTGTGTGTGTGTGTGTGTGTGTGTGTGTGTGCGTATGCATACATTGTTGGTTGATGTGTGGGCAGCACATACTGTACTGTATACAGCATGTGTGTTTGTTTGTGTATTTGTTTGTTTGTTTATGTATTTGTTTGTTTGTTTATGTAGTTATACCACACAGTACAGCAATATAAATATATTGTATATTCATCATCAAGAGCACCAAGAGTCACTGAAGTCGACGTGAGAGTATTGTTCCGAGTATGTATTAGACATGTTTTCAGCATGAGACTATTGTTCCGAGTATGTATTGGACATGAGTTGATATTGTATGTATTTGCTTAGAAAAAAAAAGCTGTAAAGGTAAATGTAAAGACCCAGGAATATGCTACGATCCGGTCAGCTGAAACTCATCCAAAGTGCATTGGACTGATAAGACTGTTCGCCACAAAGAGAACACAGGAGCGAAACAGCATAGTGGGGATAAAAGGGTACGACCGGGTAAGATGACCAGACACAGCAAATGACCCTCAGAAACTCAGAGAGGAGAGTCCGTTAAAAACAGGTCATTGAATACAGACTCAAAAGATGAAATCCGGTGAGCAGACCTAATGATTAGCGGAAGGCTGTTCTGGAGTCGACGGAACGATGAACCTGCCACTCCGTGATTGCAATCTAGACCGCGGAACAGCCAGACGTCCTTGGTCTGGTGGTCCAAGCAGGTCGTTGATGACGTCCGATGTTAACTAAATCAATGCTAAGCATCGGTCCATGCAGCGCTTTGACTTGTGCTCAATACAAAAGAACAAATTATATAATTATGAACGGTAGCCAGGGTGACGGAGGTGGAGTAAGAGATTTTCCCCGTGTTGGTCAATAGCGCAGCTGCTCGGTCTGGAACCGTCTGAAGGTCAGAAATAAAGACGCTGATACGAAATCCAAACCAGATTATGTGAAAACAGGGATAGTTTTTATTTTTTGTTCTGACTGTCACTAGACAAGGTCTCTGAAATGATCTATAACATGACTGGCTCAGTTATCATTTCTTAAGAAAAGGTTCGAAGTTAAAGTGCAGGTCGGCACTCAATTTGCTACTGTGTTCTCCTGTTGCCAAACGCACTGTTTGAATACATTGTGGGAACACCAAGGCAGGCCTTTGCTTGACTGGTGTTATTTCGCCGAGGGTCAGTCAGCACTTCCGCTTCTGCTTGACTTGCTGAGGGTCACACAGTCCAGCCTCTGTGTTCTCGGCATTCAACTGTAATGTGGCAGCACAACTTTGTCTGTAGCGCATCTGCGTAGCACAGTGCACTGTAATAGTGGAGTGTGTCACACACACACACACACACACACACACACACACACACACAACCCTGAATGCGTAGTGCAGTGCACTGTAGTAGTGGAGTGCGTCTCTATAATACTGCAGCACTTCGTTGCTCTGATCAGGGGCGTTGCGGCTTACTGGAGGCCCGGAGAAACGGACAGTTGAGCTGAGGTAACTCGGCCCACTCTGTAAAGACTGTTTCACATCTCATTTCCCCATCCTCAGACGCCACACACACACACACACACACACACACACACACACACACACACAACCCCGAACGTCTGACTCACACACACACACACACACACACACACACACACACACACACACGCAAGACCTCTTGGAGATGCCAGGGGGGGTTGTGTTAGGAGATGAGCCACAAATACCCACTGCGCTGCTGGCTCAACCTTGATCCACCGCCCTTACCAACACGCCCCGGCCGTCAACAAGTTTGAATAAAGAGCCCGAAGCCGAGCGAGCTCAAAGGCCCAGCCTTGCTCTGAGTGAATAAGAGAGAAAGAGATAGATAGAGAGAGAGAGAGATAGAGAGAGGGAGAGAAAGAGAGAGAGAGGCGAATCCATGAATGTGTACCAATGAAAAGTAAGCCGAGCTCCAGAGACGGTTTCTAATGGACGGAGAAGAAAGCGTCCGTGCAGTGCGGAATCTGTCCTCTCTCCTTTTTTTCTTTTTTTTGGAATGAATGTGCGGCCTCATAAATATTTCTGCCTCTGCCTCTGTGTGTGATGGTGAATGACACAAAGCTGCTCCACAGCCTTCAGTCCAAGTCAACACACAGCGCAGCTGCTGCTTCTGTTTATTACTTCTGAATAAGCACCTGCTACAGGGTTTTAGAATAAAAAAAAAAAAAAACAGCCCCAACCAACCCCATCTTCATCTTCATTCTTATCATTCATGCTGAGTGGCCTCGCTCTCCAGAGAAAAAGAACAAAAGCGACGACTTCAAATCTCACTTAGCAGGATGACCGTAAATAAATGACCAAACGCAAAAAAAAAAAAAAAAACAGGAGAATTTTTTTTCTGCGGGAGCGCAAACCTGGGGCCGTTTTCCTGAGCGCCACGTGTGTGTGTGTGCCGTGCCCCGAGTCCCACGAGGACAGAGCGAAGAGGACAGGACACTGAGTGGCACTTCGCCTCACTTCACTTCCTCTCTCCGCTCTTCCTCCCCCCACCCCCCCCCCCCACCCCCGGGGTTCAAGTAGAAGTTTTTTTGTTGCTTTTTTGCCACGGTAAGGAAGTGTACTTAGTACCATTCCCCCCACTCACCCCATCTCTTGTGTCTTTCAACAAGAGACGAGAGCTCCTGAGGGGGGTGGGGGGTGGGAGGTAGGGATGTCACGAGAACCGATACTTGCGATACCTCTCGATTCTGAAATGAAAAAACACCGACACAGATTCAGCACCGGCCGCCACATTGCGTTTCGTTACTTTTTTATTTATTATCTATTTTTTAACGCTATTGAAAAACATGCAACATTCGTTAAGCCTTTCCCTGCTCTCCCTCTCTGTCACGCACGCGTCTGTCTCTCATGCACACACATATGCACACACAGACACACACACACACACACACACACACACACACACACACACACACACACTCACAGCCTCTCCCCTCCGTGCACACAGCGTCTGTCTCCATGAAAACCAACCAGATCATTCCTGGAAGCGTGGTCGTACTGATGCACCTGACGCTGCCCGGGGGGAAGCATAGTTCTTCCACAACTTTTGTAGATTATGCGTGCAACTTTACCAGACAGTATAGTAAACTCACTCTCCTTGGCCCGCTCTCGTGCGTGGTCAATGGATACCCGCCCACGGCATGCACATGTAATCCAAATAAAACATTCACAATCGTGAACGCAATGACGCACAGAAGACGACTAGCTAAATTGCTGTTTAAAATCCGGTTAGCATCATTAGCAGGCTATGCTGCAGACATAAAACTCTTGCATTCAAGTTGACTGACCATCTCAATACCAATGTTTTTCAACTCCAAGAATTAAAAGGGCCTGTCCCAAGGAGAAAAAGTAGCTTACCTTGAAACTTAAACACATGTGGGGAAACTGAACAGTCCAACTAGTAGAGTATGATAAGCTTAGCCTGCTACTTTGTTTACAATATTTTGAGGCTTCAACCAGACAGCTGAATTTAAGAGATGGAGTTGTAATAAGAATAGTAAGCTATAATCTGCATAAAGTTTGCAGTTATGAAGATCAGACATTTCAGTATAT
>NC_084994.1:39849880-39852380 GCF_963854185.1 Sardina pilchardus
ACACACATTAACACACACGCGCACATTAACACACACACACACACACACACACACACACACACACACACACACACACACACACACACACACACACACACGCAAAGAGACATATACAGTACAAACTCGACTGAAAGCACAATACCCAAAACAAGCCGCACGCAGGCATAACTACACAAACACATGCTACCACACAACACGCAGACATAAACAAGAGACAACTCCAAAAGCCACAGACAAAAAAAAACGCGTGCCACCCACTACACACATTCCGAGAGAGGGAGAGAGGGAGAGAGAGAGAGAGAGAGAGAGAGAGAGAGAGAGAGAGAGAGAGAGAGAGAGAGAGAAACACAGAGTAATGGCTCCTGTACGCCTCGAGGGAGTCAGTGTGAGTGTTGATCCTGCCAAGGCACAGTTCTGCTCCACTGCCTCTTACTCAGTCCAAGGCCCCACCAGCCCCCCGCCGACACTCGCGCTCACGCACCCCACCACGCCACGCCACTGTAGCATCGCCAACCGCCACTCCACTGCTACAGCCACTCTAGAACAAACAGAACAACGGTGGAACCACAATAGAACCACTCTAGAACTCACAGCACCACTGTAGAATCATACTAGAATCGGTCCAAAACAAACATGACCACTGTAGAACCATACTAGAATTGGTCCAAAACAAACAGAACCACACTACAATCACATCGGAACCAATAGAACCTCTGTAGAATCGCTCCAGAACTAACAGAACCACTGTAGAAACACTCCAGAACCACAACAGACCCACTCTGCTGGGTACCTCTACAATATACACAACTGTAGCAGAAAGAACAAGGACTTTTAATTTCATGTCAACATTTTGGTGTAATTTATCATTTGTCATTGTTCAAAATAGGTTATTGTATAATGTCAGAAAAAAGTTCAAAGTTCAAACCACAGAACCATTACAACAGTAATAACTTAAGCCTGTTATTGATTTAACTATGGATTGACCGTTATGTCTGTTATGATACAACTATGGATTTCCAATGTCCACTAAAACAAATGCAACAATGCCGTCAGTTTAATGCCGTCAGTTTAACCCAACAATTTCCTTTGTCCTCCATGTGTTGCCATACTTTTTAAAATGAGAAAAAAAAGTCTTCTCAGAGGTCTGCTCCTGTGGAGTCTGCACATACAGTACGCCTCCATTATCTCCCCCCCTCGGCCTCTTCCTTGTCTGTGTTATGAACTGCTCCGTCTCCGAGTGGTGTCTCTGAGTGCACCATATATGGAGGCAAGGTGGGATGAGGTAAGGTATGGCGTGTTTACACATACATGATCTCCAGCACCAGACTAAACCTGTTCCTCCACCCCCCCCCACCGAGCACAGCTGTGTTCCTGCGTCACTCATCTCCTCGATCTGTGTCACCCATCAGATGAAACCTCTGTCCACTCAGAGCTCGCTTCCAGTCCAGACGCCCGTCTCAGCGCGACGCTTAGAGACGTCGCCGTAACGTACGTGAAGGCTTGTCCCAGTCAAGTGTGAAGTATGGAGCGGTGTGAAGCGGGTAGCAAAATGAGTGTGGAGTTGTAGCCAGGAGAGTGGTGCAGTTTCAGCGTCTAAGTTCAAACACTTTAAAGTGGGGCCAATGATGCCAGTGTGTGTGTGTGTGTGTGTGTGTGTGTGTGTGTGTGTGTGTGTGTGTGTGTGTGTGTGTGTGTGTGTGTGTGTGTGTAAGAGGAACAGTGCTGAAAGGGCAGTGCCTCTTGAAAGCTCAAGGGTTCTGACAGTGACAGGAGCTCTGCTATAACATTCAAAAGGTGCACACAGTTCACCCCTCCACACACACACACACACACACTCTCTCTCTTTCTGTTTCTCTCTCTCTCTCTCACACACACACACACACACACACACTCTGTCTCTCTCTCTCACACACACACACACACACACACACACACACACACACACACACCTACCCTTACAGCCTGCCATCCCATCCCCAGGGGAAGCTCTTGTCCCCAGCTATAGCTGCCAGTAGCCTTGTGTGCCAAGTACAGAGGCCCTCCCCATCACCCTCCCCTCCTCTCCTCTCCTCTCCTCTCCTCTCCTCTCCTCTATGCTCCTCTCCTCTCCTCTATGCTCCTCTCCTCTCCTCTACATCTCCTCTCTTCTACATCTCCTCTCCTATCCTCTCCTCTCCTCTCCTCTCCTCTCCTCTCCTCTCCTCTCCTCTCCTCTCCTCTCCTCTCCTCTCCTCTCCTCTCCTCTCCTCTCTTCTCCTCTCCTCTACATCGCTGCATTATGTGGGCTACACCTGCTGGAGCCAGCAACCAATAACAATCACCAACGACCGTACATGCTACGATACAAAACCCATGTGGCACTTGGGTCACAGTGGGGTTAGTTTTGTTAGGTCCTTTAGAAAGGCTTCATTTCATAAATGGTTATGGCTACGATCATCACACCAGTGAACATCAGGATTAAAGGAATAGTTTGGTATTTTACACTTTAAGCCCGTTTTAT
>NC_084994.1:39862380-39864229 GCF_963854185.1 Sardina pilchardus
CTCTCATTCTCTCAGTTCCTCTTTTTCTGTCGTTCTTTCCCCAAACATCTGCTCCATGTTGAGCACAGGAGAGAAAAGGAAGGAAATCTACCTGGCTGTAAAAAGCTGTTGCTTGGGTTTGTGGATTCCAGGTCTCTGAAATATCTCCTTCCATTGCTCTCTTTCCCCAATTATTTTTGTCTCACCAACAATTTTCCCTCCATTTTCTTCTCTCTTCTCCACTATATTTCTTCCCCCTCTCACTGAACTGTCTATCTCTTCTATCGTCTTTCTTCCTCTCTTGCTGATTGGTCCACTCACCTCCCCCTGGCCTGTACCCTTGTGCACTTAATGTGTGTGTGTGTGACTCGAGTTTCACCTCACACAGTCATTTTGGCAGCACGGTAAAACCGAAAAGCAGAGCTAGTCTGGATTAGCGCTATTAGCAGCATACCTGGCCGCTAGAAAACAATGGGCGATAGCTGGCGACAGAAATCAGGTTAATACCTCTCGGCATCCGGAGGGTTGGCACGCTAAGCCCCTCTCTCCGGGGCAACAAAGCCCACGAGATCCCCACAAGAACGGCCACTTACTGCTGGGCACTGCCAGTACAGTCGCTAAATCCCCTTCCCTGCTAGACATGGCCCTAGCCGCGACACTAGCGCTAATGCTAACAGCCCTAGCAGCGCCAACCTTCTAACTTAATCAGGCTTTGGCCCATCTTTAACCTTCAAGGAGCTTGTTTTTTTTTAGCCCAATATACTTACACTAACAACATCATACTTCAAATGAAGAGGCTTGCGCTTGAAGAGGTGAGTGAGTGAGTGAGTGAGTGAGTGAGTGGAACGCATCCAGCAGCAAAACAGTGCCGAGCTGGGCTCCCTCTCCGGGCCTAAGTTGCAACTTCCGAAATGCTGTACAGTGGCTGCCACTGTGCCGGGGAATTCTGGCGCCGTGTGCGTTTGCGAAGTGTTCTACTGGGCTGCCCGTCACAAACTAGGGCAGTGATGCCCAGCAGGAAGAGGAAAACAGCACAGAAACACACACACACACACACACACACACACACAGACACACACACACACACACACACACACACACACACACACAGACACACACACACACACACACACACACACACACACACACACACACACACACACACACACACACACACACACACACACACACACACACACACACACACAGTAATCTCGTCATACGTGACACAGACACACAGACAATTATTACACACAGTGATCTCGCCATAAACGAGGACCATTTCTTTTGATGGAGCTAACAGGTGAAGAAATGCATGTCATCCTCCAGTCAATTCATATGAGACAAGCCCAACATTACAAATCTCTATGATGAAATACAAAACTGGAAGTGGAAACATACCACAATTGCATTATTACCATGCAAAGATGACAGCCACCAGTAAATGAACGGAACAATTGCTCCAAAACATACAGAAAGAGAATGGCCACCACCCTCTGCCAGACAATACTGTACAGGATACAGGAATGAAATAGGACATAAAGTGCAAACTAGCTAACTTAATTATACATATCAAACCATCTACACTCCTATAGAGTAGTCATTACATGTTCCAGAGACCAGTCATGTGCTATTAAGTATCATGAGTACCATTGTGTCTGTGTGCATGTGTGTGTGCGTGTGTGTGTGTGTGTGTGTGTTAGGGAGACAGATGCACAGAGATGCGTTTTCTTGCGTCATGAGAGCTGTTTTTAGCATCTCCACAGGGGCAGGCTGGTGAGGGGCCTCAGGAAGATCAGCTTGATGGCATGATAGGGGTTCACAAGGTCGGGGGCATTTGTTAGTGTCTCTCTCTGTGTGTGTGTGTGTG
>NC_084994.1:39864429-39869429 GCF_963854185.1 Sardina pilchardus
ATAAGAAATGCAGGAAATACGGCTAGTGGACAGGGACAAACAGAATTATCAAGGATTTAAAGAGAGCACATTTTGATCATTGTTTTAGGGGCACTTTACACGAAAACGCTCAGGGGTGAAAAACACACAAAAAAATGTACCGGCTGGCGGCTGCCCTATATCATTTATATAGGGCATATGTAATGGTGTTTTAGGGAGTTGAAAACGCAAAAAAGTGAAACCACCTCCAGAGTGAAATCTTAGAAACACCAACAATTCATCCCCGTGGAGCTTCCGACTTGCCCTAGGCGCAGTACTTCACATTCAAAAGTCCTTTCATCAACTACCAACAATGCTGATAGAGAGTAGTAGAGGAACAGAGAAGAGAATCAACTATGTTCTTGAAATGTGAAATGACGCACTAATACAGAGGGATGCGAGCTAGACAGCTGTGGGTGAGACTCGGGAGGACTTCTCAGTTTGTTTACTGTATTTCGCGCGCTGTAGAAACAGGTAAAAGAGAAGTAGAAAGACTATACGCAGCGCAGGCACTTGGTCTTTGTAGTGTTGCCACCTAGCCATCTGGCGTGTGGACAATACTGCATCAATATGAAGTGTCACTCACTTTTTGCGTTTCCATTTTCACACAGATTTCATGCAAAACGCTCATCTAAATGTGGAGTTCAAAGTTGGAACGAAATGCCACTTTTGCGCTTTTTTTGGTACCATTTGGTGCCAAGTGCCAGTTGCGATTTGATGGTGTTTGCAAGGCAAATTGGCAGATAGTAAGCAACAGGCAAAAGACATACCCCAGACAAATACCTAAGCCGCAAGACACACCACACATTACTCTTGAAGAGCTGTGATCCGAAACAGAGACTCCAGTCTTAACTTCAACATTACGAGTCCATACACTTTTTCAAACAAATACACAGGCGCCACATCACACAGATGCATACATGCTGCTGACTCTAACCTCGAGTGGCTGTCTCCAGCCGACCAAGTGTGTGATGAGTTGCTGCTTGTTTGTAATGGCCTAGTAAAATAAAAGTGGACCAAAAGAAAAGCATTGCTTTTGGGATGGTGTTGGACGCTAGACTTGGAACGCTCACACAGACCTCTATTCACCAGGATACCGGTCCACAGAGAGAGGAAAAACACACCAGAAAAAAAAAAGAAAAGGACGTGATGTAGAAGCGGCAACAGACAACAAAAAAAAAAGCCTCCACATAAAATATTCATCAGACAAGCAAGCCAAAATTGAAATAAGTGCAAACTGTAAATAAGGACTGAAAAAAACCTCAATATACATGAATAAGGTAAAAGGCAGCCACTGACTCAAGCGGCTCCAACCACTGTTATTTCGTCTGGCAGAACTCCCAGCCTTCCAGCATTATGTGAGATATTTATTCTCTGATTTCAAGTGGACTTTCAAAAGGAAGACAGATCAAATTCCATCTCTGAAAAGACAAAAAGATTTGAGCTGCGTGACGGGCCCAGGATGATGTTGAGCAATTAGGAGTGCACCTTGAACTCCACGGAACGTGCCTTGCAATCCATTTGTCTCTCTATATATATAATACTACAAAGTGGTTGTTTCATGTGTATCACTTTAGCTGTTATTATTCAGTGCTGCCCCAGTTGAAACAAACTGTTCCAACCCCATCACTACCCCCCCCCCCCCCCCTCCCCATTTTTTTTTTTTTTTTTTCTAAATTCTGTGTCCACTTTGTCCCACCCCACTCTCTCCCGTCCACGTACCCATCCCCTGACCAAAACTACACAATAGCTTGTGTAATGCAAGTGAGCCCGGGGACAGAGGGAAATGAACTGTTGAAAATAAAACAAGTAATGTTTGTGTGTGTGTGTGTGTGTGTGTGTGTGTGTGAGTGTGTGTGCGGGTTGTGGTAGGGGAGAGAGAGAGAGAGAGAGAGAGAGAGAGAGAGAGAGAGAGAGAGAGAGAGAGAGAGAGAGAGAGAGAGAGAGAGAGAGAGAGAGAGAGAGAGAGAGAGAGAGAGAGAGAGAGAGAGAGAGAGAGAGAGAGAGAGAGAGATGCATTTGGTCTTTTGGCCCGGCATTTTTCAACCACTTATCTCCAAAACTCCAAGGCCTTCTCTCGTTCTTTTAGGTCAAGTGTCGGGGCACGACTGGAGCGATGGGGGGCCGAGAGAGATGGAGACAGCCAAAGAGAGGATGCCACTGTGACACAGATGACAAAGTCTCGGAGCTCAACAAGAAACAAGCGACGCACCAAAAACACCAAACTCCTGCACCCATAGGTCCTTGTGGTATATTCAGACAAATACCTCTTCGTGTACAGTACATTCTAGGTGACCATGCTTTTGTAGTGTCAATAAGTTCACCATGCTAAGCTTTCATGCACACACAGCTACATATCTGCATACACCATACAGTATATGGAAGTAGATAGATAGATAGATAGATAGATAGATAGATTGTCAAGTAGGCGGAACGTTGGAGAGCAATAGGCTATATTCACGGAAGGCTGTTCAGGAGCTCATTCCTTTCCAGTGGAGCTAGGCGTGTTTGAATCTGCTGCTTGGTTGTTCCACGTAGCCCACTGTAAATCTACACGTTACGGTGTAAAAGGATTTTTGCGTGTGTTAAAAATGTTATCGATGGGCAAACCATATCTTCAGTGTTGGAGCGTGTAAACATGTAAGGAGCAAAATATAACGGAAGATGCCGTTACGACACAGCTGAAGCTCCACTGGAAACTAATGAGCTCCTGAACAGCCTTCCCTGCATATACTGTAGCCTATTGTCCCTTCCAGTTTCCAAGGGAAACATATGTGAAGAAATCTCCATGATCCACCACCTGACGTTCACCCCCACATGGGGATCTAAGCCAAAGACATGGAGCAGGATCTGACGCCCTACCAAAGGCCTATTATACACAGGGGAGATAGATAACACACTGCCATTCCCTGCCTTATACATGTGCATGTCTATTAGGCTGTGTTTGTATGTTTGTGTGTTGGTGTATGTATAGATATGCACCGTGTGTGTGTGTGTGTGTGTGTGTGTGTGTGTGTGTGTGTGTGTGTGCGTATGCATACATTGTTGGTTGATGTGTGGACAGCACATACTGTACTGTATACAGCATGTGTGTTTGTTTGTGTATTTGTTTGTTTGTTTATGTATTTGTTTGTTTGTTTATGTAGTTATACCACACAGTACAGCAATATAAATATATTGTATATTCATCATCAAGAGCACCAAGAGTCACTGAAGTCGACGTGAGAGTATTGTTCCGAGTATGTATTAGACATGTTTTCAGCATGAGACTATTGTTCCGAGTATGTATTGGACATGAGTTGATATTGTATGTATTTGCTTAGAAAAAAAAAAGCTGTAAAGGTAAATGTAAAGACCCAGGAATATGCTACGATCCGGTCAGCTGAAACTCATCCAAAGTGCATTGGACTGATAAGACTGTTCGCCACAAAGAGAACACAGGAGCGAAACAGCATAGTGGGGATAAAAGGGTACGACCGGGTAAGATGACCAGACACAGCAAATGACCCTCAGAAACTCAGAGAGGAGAGTCCATTAAAAACAGGTCATTGAATACAGACTCAAAAGATGAAATCCGGTGAGCAGACCTAATGATTAGCGGAAGGCTGTTCTGGAGTCGACGGAACGATGAACCTGCCACTCCGTGATTGCAATCTAGACCGCGGAACAGCCAGACGTCCTTGGTCTGGTGGTCCAAGCAGGTCGTTGATGACGTCCGATGTTAACTAAATCAATGCTAAGCATCGGTCCATGCAGCGCTTTGACTTGTGCTCAATACAAAAGAACGAATTATATAATTATGAACGGTAGCCAGGGTGACGGAGGTGGAGTAGGAGATTTTCCCCGTGTTGGTCAATAGCGCAGCTGCTCGGTCTGGAACCGTCTGAAGGTCAGAAATAAAGACGCTGATACGAAATCCAAACCAGATTATGTGAAAACAGGGATAGTTTTTATTTTTGGTTCTGACTGTCACTAGACAAGGTCTCTGAAATGATCTATAACATGACTGGCTCAGTTATCATTTCTTAAGAAAAGGTTTGAAGTTAAAGTGCAGGTCGGCACTCAATTTGCTACTGTGTTCTCCTGTTGCCAAACGCACTGTTTGAATACATTGTGGGAACACCAAGGCAGGCCTTTGCTTGACTGGTGTTATTTCGCCGAGGGTCAGTCAGCACTTCCGCTTCTGCTTGACTTGCTGAGGGTCACACAGTCCAGCCTCTGTGTTCTCGGCATTCAACTGTAATGTGGCAGCACAACTTCGTCTGTAGCGCATCTGCGTAGCACAGTGCACTGTAATAGTGGAGTGTGTCACACACACACACACACACACACACACACACACACACACAACCCTGAATGCGTAGTGCAGTGCACTGTAGTAGTGGGGTGCGTCTCTATAATACTGCAGCACTTCGTTGCTCTGATCAGGGGCGTTGCGGCTTACTGGAGGCCCGGAGAAACGGACAGTTGAGCTGAGGTAACTCTGCCCACTCTGTAAAGACTGTTTCACATCTCATTTCCCCATCCTCAGACGCCACACACACACACACACACACACACACACACACACACACACACACACACACACACACACACACACACACACACACACAACCCCGAACGTCTGACTCACACACACACACACACACACACACACACACACACACACACACACACGCAAGACCTCTTGGAGATGCCAGGGGGGGTTGTGTTAGGAGATGAGCCACAAATACCCACTGCGCTGCTGGCTCAACCTTGATCCACCGCCCTTACCAACACGCCCCGGCCGTCAACAAGTTTGAATAAAGAGCCCGAAGCTGAGCGAGCTCAAAGGCCCAGCCTTGCTCTGAGTGAATAAGAGAGAAAGAGATAGATAGAGAGAGAGAGAGATAGAGGGAGGGAGAGAAAGAGAGAGAGAGGCGAATCCATGAATGTGTACCAATGAAAAGTAAGCCGAGCTCCAGAGACGGCTTCTAATGGAC
>NC_084994.1:39874429-39879429 GCF_963854185.1 Sardina pilchardus
CCTCTCCTCTCCTCTCTTCTATATCTCCTCTCCTCTCCTCTCCTCTCCTCTACATCTCTGCATATGTGGGCTACACCTGCTGGAGCCAGCAACCAATAACAATCACCAACATGCTACAACACAAAACCTATGTGGCACTTGGGTCACAGTGGGGTTCGCTTTGTTAGGTCATTTAGTAAAGCTTCCTTTCATAAATGGTTATGACTAGTATGATCATCACGCCAGTGAAAGGAATAGTTAGGTATTTTAAACTTTAAGCCCGTTTTCTGTATTGCCTAGCATGGGCAATACAAAAAAAATCAGAGGTTAGACATGAAACAGTCAGTTTTATTCCATAAATGAATGTTGGTGATACAGTTTAACTGTCGTGTTGTATTATTTCACTGTGTTCTGATTTGAACATAACACATTTCTTTAACTTCTCCTTTTATGACACGGCAGGTCTCGTTGCTCTTTTTGTGATAGGTCAGCTGTCAAAAAGAGCTTGACATTGGGCTTTTCCCCCCTGCAAAACTGAACTGTTTTCAACTGAGAAAAATACCCTGAGCTGCAGAAAATGCAGGCAAAGGCATTCAAAATGGAAGGCTCAGGCTGTTTTTGACAACACGGTCGACTCTATAGGATTATAATAATGAAGAAAAGACGCTGACCACTTAAAAAAAAAAACGACAGACATGTGTGAACACTGACTTAGCTTAGTGTCACTTTTACTGAAAGAAGGAATTTGTCAGTCTGTTCGTTTCTGCCTGGTGGATTATCATTAAAGCATAGCATAGCTCATGCCAGATCATTTCTGTCTATCATCAAAAACACAGACCAACCCATACGCTTCCTTCTGGCATGAAGCAAAATCTGTTAAATAGAGACATTTAGCTCCTAATGTAATTCACTGCACAACGTCTTTCATCGAAGACTAATTCCCAGTCAAACTGTACTGGATGTATGTTCAATTTCATTACAATTTGTTTGCAAGACACAAAATAACTGCCCCCTTTGGAACACAACGATGTTACTTTCTATTGGTATGTACAGTATGTAAGGTTCTACAGTATATGTATGTAAGCTTACACATTTACATTTTTGTAAGTATAGAATGAACAAATATTAATAATTGTGCATGTTGGCAAAAAATCTTTGTGATTGTATGTTGTGACTGTATGTTGACAATCACACAGCGATTGGCAAGAAGAAAGTTGTTATAAGTGAATATATCCATCTCCTTCAAGGTTGTTTCTTTAAAGAGCGAGGCGTTCACCAGCAAACAAAACAATTATGCAAAACAAAACCCAAAGCCGTGGATTTGCCGCGTTTCTTTCTGATTTCTTGTCACCACGATGTCCTACTGTTCCCTGTTCGCCTCCTCTCTCGTCGCCTCGCCTCGATGAATTCTACTAAAATGAGAGAAAGGGACTTCTTCCGGGGATCTTGCACCTCTTAAGAAACAGAGAGCTCAGAGTGTAGGTGAGGGGAGACCGAGAGAACGCAGCGCCACATGAGGTTTTTCTCTCTCTTTTTTTTATTATTCCTCCGTAATTTTTTTTTCTTCCTCCCCGCCGCACAAGTCCTTTGGAGCCGATGTGAGCTCCGTTACTATGGCGACACAATTGTGCTGAGTGCTCGCTCTATCCGCAGCTATCCGCGTGCGTGTGCGCAAGGTTCGCCGCACATAAAATTACTCGACCATTATTTGATTTTTCTTTTTCCTTTTTTCCTCTCCTCACATGGGGATTCATTATGCATGTTTTGCTTCGATTCATTTTTTTACAGACAGAGGCAGCTTAATGATCCACTCCCATTCAGACTGTGGGCTGCTGTGTAGCTTAGCCAAGAGCGCCGAACCAATATGCCTGCTATTTGTTTGCTTGTTTATTTGTGCCTCACCTGATGATTTATTCCGTGGGCCCCGCAGTAGAGGACTTGCAGTTGAGATTGCCATGATATAAAGGTGCTTTAATCCTTTTGGAAGGATATAGCCCCGTCAAGAAACACATTTGAACAAGAGGACATCTGTCCACTGAGAATGATACAGTATGTGAGACTGATTATAAGATGTGATGATGTCTAATCTGAGGCCAGCGTTAGCTATGGTCTACAGAGGGAGAGCATGACTGGGTCAGATGACTGCTGCCCTTCGACTCTTTCAAGTTTAACACAAGGGTCTTTGAGAGTGATTTGCACCCAGCCTACTGTAGATGACAGGGCATCAACAGGACATTAAACCACACACACACACACACACACACACACACAAAATCCAAAAGCCATGCTTGTTGGCATAGCAGCCTGATGACATGCACAAGAGCTGTGGCACGTCAGTCATAATCGCCATGTTCCATCGGAAACCTCCAAATCGTGTTATGACTGAATCCGACTTAAAGGGATATTCCGCCATTTTTGGAAATACGCTCATTTTCCACCTCCCCTCGAGCAAAACAATCGATATTTACCTTGTTCCCGTTCATCCAGCCATTCTGTGAGTCTGGCGATACAACTTTTAGCTTCAGCCTAGCATAGATCATTGAATCGGATTAGACCATTAGCTTCTTGCCTGCTAGCTTCATGTTTAAAAGTGACTATATTTCTGGTAATTTTCCCATTTAAAACGTGTCTCCTCTCAAGTTAGAAAGTGCAATAAGACCAACTGAAAATGAAACCTGGCGTTTTTCTATGCTGATTTGACATGGAACTACATTCTCATCTGGCGTAATAATCAAGGCAACTTGCAAACTACTGGCACTACTACTGCTTGTTGTCTATGGGGACTATTTTCAGATGCTGCGTACGATATCACTGCGCCTATGGTACGTTTGCAAGTTGCCTTGATTATTACGCCAGATGAGAGTGTAGTTCCATGTCAAATCAGCCTAGAAAAACGCTAGGTTTCATTTTCAGTTGGTCTTATTGCACTTTCTAACTTGAGAGGAGACATGTTTTAAATGGGAAAATTACCAGAAATCTTAGTCACTTTTCAACATGAAGCTAGCAGGCGAGAAGCTAATGGTCTAATCTGATTCAATGATCTATGCTAGGCTGAAGCTAAAAGTTGTATCGCCAGACTCACAGAATGGCTGGATGAACGTGAATAAGGTAAATATCGATTGTTTTGCTCGAGGGGAGGTGGAAAATGAGCGTATTTCCAAAAATGGCGGAATATCCCTTTAACGCAGTTCACATTCCTTTTGACTGGACCGACTGAGCACTTGCCAATCGTTTGTTTTCATCTGTATTTATTTATTTATTTAAAGGGGGGGGGGGGGGGGGGGGGGTTCAGGGTGAGGGTGATGCCAAGGGGCAAGACAGAGTTGGCAAGACGGAAGTGGCACAGTGGGAGAGAGGAGAGACAGATTCCAGCAGCATGGAGAGGCATCTGTCACGGGGACCTGGGGACTAGGAGATGAGCACGCACACACACACACATACACATGCACGCCCGTGCTGTTATTACTGTTTCACTCAGCACACTCTTCGCAAGGCACTTGTTAGGGGTAGTATAAACACACACACACAAACACACACGCACACACACACACGCACACACACTCAAATCAAATTCCGACCAATCTTGCTCTTATCCACTGTGACTACAAAGGCCGTAATGACACAGAAAAAGAGTAAAAGCTGGATGGTGTTAGAGCAGATCAGACCAATCACATCCTCATTGACATCTCTCTCCAGCAGAGACAGAGAGGCAGGGCCAGAGAGAAAGAGAGAGAGAGAGAGAGAGAGAGAGAGAGAAACAGGGGCAGAGAAAGAGAAAGAGAGAAAGAGTATGGCAGGGGAAAAGAGAATTACACCACTGGCAAGACGCAGCATCAGACTCAACTGTATGCTACTGTGTGCCATGTAGATCCATTTGTTTTCCCGTTCTGAGATGATGCGAGGGAGTCCTAAGCTACTGCATGTAGTTTGGATAGAGGTACTGTATGGTATTCACAAACAGTGGTAAAATCTCTTTTTATCTGCTATTTGGGCTATGCAACTGTGTGTGTGTGTTTGTTGTGTGTGTGTGTGTGTGTGTGTGTGTGTGTGTGTGTGTGTGTGTGCATGGACAATGAAATCCATTTGTTTTAGCTTACTGTGTACATGTTTTCAGTGGGAGTGCGCTCATTGACAATCGAATTCAAGCGAGTTCTTTTTGTTAGGTGTGCGCATGTTTGTGAGTGAGTGAGTGGGCATTTAAAGAGCTGCTGTGGGCTTATGTGAATCTGCCCTTGGCAGCAGACTCCAATTTGACTAACAATACATGAAAAGTTCTATGTTCCTCAAGGCTCTTCATTGTTTTTCAAAGTGTTTGTGCGTGGCTGTGTGAATAGCTCCGCTGAAGCAGTGGTTTGTGTGTGTGTGTGTGTGCGTGTGTGTGTGTGTGTGTGTGTGTGTGTGTGTGTGTGTGTGTGTGTTTATGTGTGTGTGTGTGTGTGTGTGTGTGTGTGTGTGTGTATGCGTATGTGTTTGTATGTCGCTGTGCTGAATGACCAGGTAATCCTTGTGGTCTTGTGATAAGCAGAGCGTGACGCTGGACGCCGTTAAAAGGCTTCTATGGCCCGACCGGAGAGAATAAAAGGACCAGGAAGAGTCCAGTGGAGAGGCCAAAGTCCTATGAGGCTCCACGGAGCGCACCGCTACTCTCCTGGAGTAATGGAGTAGGTACTGTGTTCTGATTCACCTCATAACAAGGGGTCAACGTCATTAAATGACTGCAAGAGACATTAAAAGCTTTTGAGGTGAAGGTGAATAAATCAGAGAAAGACTAGGGGGAGTGTGTGTGTGTGTGTGTGTGTGTGTGTGTGTGTGTGTGTGTGTGTGTGTGTGCGCGTGCATGCGGGCGTACGTGCGTGTGTGCGTGTGTGTGTGTGTGCGCGTGCATGCGTGCGTGCGTGCGTGCGTGTGTGTGTGTGTGTGTGTGTGCGCGTGCATGCGTGCGTGCGTGTGTGTGTGTGAGAGAGAGAGAGAGAGAGAGAGAGAGAGAGAGAGAGAGAGAGAGAGAGAGAGAGAGAGAGAGA
>NC_084994.1:39884429-39889429 GCF_963854185.1 Sardina pilchardus
CCAAAAATGTAAAAAAAAAAGTTTTAAAGTCCACATTTTGTAGAGCATTACGATAAAGTCCGATTTTTCCTCATTTCAAAGTCTGGTAAGCTTTCACTGACCAAAGTGCTGTACAGAGTAAAATAAAGAAATAAAGCAAAAAAAAAGCATTCTGCGTCGGTTTTGAACATTTAAAACGGAAGCGCTCTAAGAACAGCTTGAGAGGGTCCATCCCTACACACAGTGACACACGCGTGTACACTACAGACAGAGTGTGCCTCCACTTAGAGATGCTCTGTGGTCTTGCATTCGGTTACCATGTACTCAGGGGACAGTAGAGGAGGCTTACAGGAAGCAGCTGTCACTGTTGAGATGAACTGAAGACCTACACAGAACAGGTGCAGGTGGAGAGAGAAGGCAGTAATTCACTCTCTCTCTCTCTCTCTATCTCTCTCTCTTTCTCTCTCATTCTCTCAATTCCTCTTTGTCGGCGGTTCTTTCCCCAAACATCTGCTCCAGGTTGAGCACAAGAGAGAATATAGGAAGAAAATCTACCTGGCGGTAAAAAGCTGTTGCTTGGGTTGGTGGATTCCAGGTCTCTGAAATATCTCCTTCCATTGCTCTCTTTCCCCAATTATTTTTGTCTCACCAACAATTTTCCCTCCATTTTCTTCTCTCTTCTCCACTATATTTCTTCCCCCTCTCACTGAACTGTCTATCTCTTCTATTGTCTTTCTTCCTCTCTTGCTGATTGGTCCACTCACCTCCCCCTGGCCTGTACCCTTGTGCCCTTAATGTGTGTGTGTGACTCGAGTTTCACCTCATACAGTCATTTTGGCAGCACGGTAAAACCGAAAAGCAGAGCTAGTCTGGATTAGCGCTATTAGCAGCATACCTGGCCCGCTAGAAAACAATGGGCGATAGCTGGCGACAGAAATCAGGTTAATACCTCTCGGCATCCGGAGGGTTGGCACGCTAAGCCCCTCTCTCCGGGGCAACAAAGCCCACGAGATCCCCACAAGAACGGCCACTTACTGCTGGGCACTGCCAGTACAGTCGCTAAATCCCCTTCCCTGCTAGACATGGCCGTAGCCGCGACGCTAGCGCTAATGCTAACAGCCCTAGCAGCGCCAACCTTCTAACTTAATCAGGCTTTGGCCCATCTTTAACCTTCAAGGAGTTTGGTTTTTTTTTTAGCCCAATATACTTACACTAACAACATCATACTTCAAATGAAGAGGCTTGCGTTTGAAGAGGTGAGTGAGTGAGTGAGTGAGTGAGTGAGTGAGTGAGTGGAACGCATCCAGCAGCAAAACAGTGCCGAGCTGGGCTCCCTCTCCGGGCCTAAGTTGTAACTTCCGAAATGCTGTACAGTGGCTGCCACTGTGCCGGGGAATTCTGGCGCCGTGTGCGTTTGCGAAGTGTTCTACTGGGCTGCCCGTCACGAACTAGGGCAGTGATGCCCAGCAGGAAGAGGAAAACAACACAAACTAACACACACACACATACACACACACACACACACACACACACACACACACACACACACAGTAATCTCGTCATACGTGACACAGACACACAGACAATTATTACACACAGTGATCTCGCCATAAACGAGGACCATTTCCTTTGATGGAGCTATCAGGTGAAAAAATGCATGTCATCCTCCAGTCAATTCATATGAGACAAGCCCAACATTACAAATCTCTATGATGAAATACACAACTGGAAGTGGAAACATACCACAATTGCATTATTACCATGCAAAGATGACAGCCACCAGTAAATGAACGGAACAATTGCTCCAAAACATACAGAAAGAGAATGGCCACCACCCTCTGCCAGACAATACTGTACAGGATACAGGAATGAAATAGGACATAAAGTGCAAACTAGCTAACTTAATTATACATATCAAACCATCTACACTCCTATAAAGTAGTCATTACATGTTCCAGAGACCAGTCATGTGCTATTAAGTATCATGAGTACCATTGTGTCTGTGTGCATGTGTGTGTGCGTGTGTGTGTGTGTGTGTGTTAGGGAGACAGATGCACAGAGATGCGTTTTCTTGCGTCATGAGAGCTGTTTTTAGCATCTCCACAGGGGCAGGCTGGTGAGGGGCCTCAGGAAGATCAGCTTGATGGCATGATAGGGGTTCACAAGGTCGGGGGCATTTGTTAGTGTCTCTCTCTGTGTGTGTGTGTGTGTGTGTGTGTGTGTGTGTGTGTGTGTGTGTGTGTGTGTGCATGTTTATGCACTAATGGTGAAATTATGGAGACACACAATGACAGAGGGCTCCATAATGAAACCTTGGGGGGGGGGGGGGGGGGGGGGGAGTGGAATGGGAGGGCTCACATTAAGACAACAGACACCCGTATCAGCCAATTGGGTGACAATGTCCGCTTGACTGAAACCTCAGAAGACCAATGGTGCGGCTCCCCCTTTATGAGACGACAATGACAAGCCAGCACGAGGGAACTGGTATGGGGGAAGTGGACCAGGCCGGAGAGGAAAGGAAGGAGCCGGGGAAATGGACCTGATTTCTATCTGAACCCAAACATGGGGCCCATTAGCCTAATAGGGGCAGTTAGGGCTCTTCCTGCCAGGTGCTCTCAGGAGGCCCAGGCCTGTGTCTGTCCACACACACACACACACACACACACACACACACACACACACACACACACACACACCCCCCCCCCAAGGAGAGGACAGGGACCTACTGGGGATGGCAACGTACTGACACTGTTATTGGGGACTCTTTGGAGAACGTAGAACAGTTCTGTAAAGCGCCATGAGACAACAACGAAGATCCGAGAAGACACGTTCATGGTTTCACAGACCATTGAAATAACCTAGAACTGAGGGGGGGACCCTGACCAAGTCACAGGTTCCTTGGAGAACGTAGAACCGATGATGCTGAAGCTAAGGCACCATTACAGCAATCTGAATGCAAATTCAAGTTGCAACTGTGATTAAAGTGTAATGAATATAGAGCCACCTCGGGACGTGTTCTAATAATGTTGTTCAGAGGCTCTTGGAATCGCTGACATTTGCAGCCAAGACTTTCTCATGGAAAAGTGATTAAGTGTGTGTGTGTGTGTCTGTGTCTCCATATATATGTGTGTGTATGTGTGTGTGTGTGTGTGTGTGTGTGTGTCTGTCTGTGTCTGTGTCTGTGTCTCCAGTATATGTGTGTGTGTGTGTGTGTGTGTGTGTCTGTCTCTGTGTGTGTGTGTCTGTGTGCACGTGGATGGGGTAAGTATGCACTGCATACTTTATACTGTAGGCCTGAAGAAGTGTTTGATTTTTTTAAATGACACCACTGCCTATAACAGTATAGCCAACAGCTACCCCTGCCAAGTTCAGATGTCTTGGAATGTGCTGGAATACTATTGTATCTCTAGCCTGGTCATATCAAACCTTCGTACTATCGTATAGAGGGTCTGGACCTACTCCATTCAGAATTGATTTCAGGCAGGAGGCGTGAACTCTGTTGAAGTTTGAAACGATTGGGCCTGATTTTACCCAATCGCTAACGTTTGGTCGTGACAGCTATAGAGACTAGAACACGCATATGCTCGACGTCATCGTTAACACCCGCCTCCCCTCATCCCCCCCATTCGCCGATTGCTCAGGATGGAATGCACCCTGAGAAATCGAGTCCAACGGGATCAGACCCAGACCCCGTAATGCTGTAGGAAAATGAAAATTGAGCGGAAGCTTACGGAGGGCTACAGTATGCCAGACTACTATATCTCAGACCCACCATAGAGCGGGCACGATCAAGACAGAGCATCTCATCTCCAGCGCTCAATGTCATGCTGCGCTGAATGCAACCTGGATCAATTTACAATGAACGCAGAGCCACCTTGGGACTAAGTTCTTATGAACCTGGCTGTGCAGGCTTCTGATAGCAACCATGACTTTTCTGAGAGAGAGAGAGAGAGAGGGATAGAGGGATAGAGGGAGAGAGAGAGAGGGATAGAGGGATAGAGGGAGAGAGAGAGAGAGAGAGAGAGAGAGAGAGAGAGAGAGAGAGAGAGAGAGAGAGGGATAGAGAGATGTAGTCGGATGTGAGTGGAGCACATGGAGCAGTGGGAGGGCAGTGGCATTAACACGGTGCTCTCGACGACAGGGACGCAAGGGATGCTGTGTGGAGGTGGACATCAAGCACCGAGGGAGTAAGCAGTGTGTGTGTGTGTGTGTGTGTGTGTGTGTGTGTGTGTGTGTGTGTGTATGTGTGTGTATACTGTATGTGAGTGTGTGTGTGGGGGGGGGGGGGCTTGTGTGTGCCAGGGAATCTTCTAATGACTCAGCCCTAATGGCTTCATAACAACTGTGTGGGAGACGGCTGGCAAGTGACAGTATGTGTGTATGTGTGTGTGTGTGTGTGTGTGTGTGTGTGTGTGTGTGTGTGTGACAGTACTAACACACTGCGTGATTCCCACATCTGACACCTGACGCGTGCACAGACACATACAAATGTAATGAACGATAATCATCAGATAATAAATCATCAGATAAACACGTTTACTGCTCAGACGGGCGGCATTAGTAAACACCACCTGTAGAGGTTTACACAAGCCTCGCAAAAAAAAAAAAAATGAAAGCACGGCTAATAAAAAATATCAGCAGACGACACGAAGGTCAAGAAATCCATGAGACGGAGCACGGGCGGAGCGCTGAGTCACCAGTCCAAGTGGACGCTGTTGTCCACGCACCAGACAGGGTCAGACAGAGGAGGACGGGAGGTGGGGCTGCACCACTCCCTCTCTTGCTCCCCCTCTCTCTCTCTCTCTCTCTCTCTCTCTCTCTCTCTCTTTCTTTCTTTCATTCTCTCTCTCTTTCTCTCTCTCTTTCAATTTAATTCAATTCAATTCAGTTGAGCTTTATTGGCATGACAAAAAAAATACAATTTGTATTGCCAAAGCATTTCTTATAACACATACAATATACTGTAAGTAGTGGTATGTAAAAAACAAACAAAAACAACAACAACAACAAAGCATCAAGTA
>NC_084994.1:39896929-39901929 GCF_963854185.1 Sardina pilchardus
AGAGAGAAAGAGGAGAGAGGGAGAAAGAGAGGGATAGAGAGAGAGAAAGAGAAGGAGAGAGAGAGTGACAGAGAGAGAGAGAGGAGACAGCTGAAGATGAGAGAGAGAGTAGAAGCTAGAGGGATGAAACAGACACATAGACTCTATTCTTAATTATGACTATTTTTAGTCAGCTATTTTTGAATAATTATAAATAAAAATGGGAACCACAAAACATGCCCAACCCTCAGTGCAACAAAGGCACAGGGATCTTTCTTAACGGCCCAACTGTTAAGCTAACGCTAACGTCCAAGCTGTGATTACCATAGCGGCACTAGCTAGTGCTGTTCTGCCTCATTGGAGCGCAATTACCAAAGGCCCCCTCCCGATAAGCTGCAACTGTTTCTCAAAAAGACAGAAAGAAATCGAATGAGGCCAAGTCAGCCTTCAGAGATGTGCAGTGTGTGTGTGTGTGTGTGTGTGTGTGTGTGTGTGGGTGTGTGTGTGGGTGTGTGTGTGTGTGTGTGTCTACTGTGATGCTGGAGATGGGCGGAGATGTGTGTGTGTGTGTGTGTGTGTGTGTGTGTGTGTGTGTGTGTGTGTGTGTGTGTGTGTGTGTGTGTGTGTGTGTCTACTGTGGGGGAGTGGCAGCCAGACACTACTGAGCAGAGGAGCCTGTGTTCATCTAGCTCCTCACAACACACACACACACACACACACACACACACACACACACACACACACACACACATGCATGCATGCACACACTCACACAGGCATGCACGCACACACAAATGCACATACACATCAACTCAGAGACACTCCAGCACACATATACACAGATGCACAGGCACACACACATGCACAAACATACGCATGCACGCACACACACACACACACACACACACACACACACACACACACACACACACACACACACACACACACACACACACACACACACACACACACACACACACACACACACACACACACACACACACACACACACACACACACACACACACACTCAATCAGTGGCACCAATAAATCCCCCAGAAGCAGTAGGAGAGCCATCGCACCCCTGCTTCGGTTCAGCAAGGCTTATTTCCCTTCAGTTAGACAGCTGGGATAGGGCCATGCATATTTCTGACTGTAGTGTGCAAAGCGAGTGAGTGTGTGTGTGTGTGTGTGTGTGTGTGTGTGTGTGTGTGTGTGTGTGTGTGTGAGAGAGAGAGGAGGGCTGCCTTTCTTTTTCATCACCTTCCTCTCATTTCTCTCTCTTTCCCTTCTCTCCCTCGCTCAAATAACATTTTCTTTCCGCTGCAAGCCACACACGCTGCTGGAGTGGGTGGTGTGTGTGTGTGTGTGTGTGTGTGTGTGGGGGGGGGGGGGGGGGGTCTTGCTGAGGTTCCTTCAGCCTCTCGTGGGAGCTCTTGTGTTTGTGTGAGAAGGACAGCTAAAGGGCTTGTGTGTGTGAGTGTGAGTGTGTTTGTGTATGGCTATGTGTGTGTGTGTGTGTGTGTCGTGTGTGTGTGTGTGTGTGTGTGTGTGTGTGTGTGTGTGTGTGTGTGTGTGTGTGTGTCAGCGTGTATGAACAGACTACAGAAAACAGCCTCACTTTCTTTCATTTGATTCTTTCCATCTCTCTCTCTCTCTCTCTCTCTCTCTCTCTCTCTCTCTCTGTCTTTCTTTTCAATCGCACGGCCTCTCATGAAGATCCTCTTGGTCAGAGGTAGCTGAGCCTGCCTGGTGTCTCATATATGAATAGATGTGGGAAGCAAACAATGGAGAGACTGCAACAGACAGAAAGAGAGAGCAAGCGAGAGAGAGAGAGGAAGAGAGAGAGAGGAAGAGAGAGAAAGGGAGAAACAAAGAGAGAAAGAGAGAGAGAGGGGGGGGAGAGAAATGAGGGAAAAGAGTAAGAGAGGGAGACCATGAGAAAGAGAGTGGCATGCGAGCTGTGAATAGCATTACCAGCTGGAGGCATCTTAGCCTCCCCACACGGACGACTCCACTGCCGCTGCTGCTGCTGCTGCTGAAAGTATGAGATATAGGCACAGCAAACACACATACTGTACTCACACACACACACACACACACACACACACAATGTGGACACACACACTCAGACACAAACTTCCTACCCTTACAAAATAAGCAAACAAAAAACGAGCAATTCTCACACACACACACAAACACACACACACACACACACACACACACACACACACACACACACACACACACCAGGTGCCTGTAGGGATGCCATGACCACCACCCACACCACTCCACCATCTCCATGGCCACTGTGGTGCACCAAGGACAATGCCCCCCCACCCCCACCCCACACACACACCCACCCCCACCCCACACACACACCCACCCCCCACACACTCCAACTCCACACACACACCCCATAAGCCCTCCAGCAGGCAGGCAGACTGTATGAAGCTCTATATATCCATCTCAAAACGAGCCATTCACTCCCAACACAGACGCAGAAATACCCCACAGCCCTGTGTGTGCTGAGTGATCGCTGGGCTTTCTGCTGAGTGAGTGAGTGACAGTTGAATAAAGAATGGCTGAGATTAGGGCTGTGCAATTAATCAAATTAACTAGGGTAATTACAGTACTTATATTTGCAAGTGTTGAATTTTGTGGCAAAAAAGGCAATATTTGTTCTTAATATTAATAATTGAAAATGAATTATTAATCATTAATGTTGTTTAATAAGAGCAAGACACCTCCCACAGCCTGGGTGTTGGGTGACTGCTGGCCATTCTGCGGAGTGGCAGTTGATTACAGTAAAGAGCTATCAGCTCATTTGCTTTGACTCAGCAACCCTAGAGGCCAACTTACACCAATGTCCTTTGGTGTTCTCTCACAATCAAGTGCCAAGTCCCTGTACTACAGTAAGTTTGGCTTACTAAACCCCAAACTTACTACCTGAGTTGCTCACACAGACATTACACAGCCGTGTCAAACGAGAGTGCATGGGACGCTGGAGTGGACTTCACTCTGTGATAGCCTGCGCTCGTCTGACCGGTCGGTCTAGTAGTCCAAACGCAGTGCCCGAGGGTCCTGGTTGTTTTTGTGCAACAAAACAGAGAGAGAGAGGAAGCCCTTGCTGGCTGGCTCAGACTGCAACATGACAAACAACCAGGCGGCAAGATTCAGTCTGTCCACTGTTGAGCTGCAGCTGCCTGAAGACCACCGTGTTAAAGCACTTTTCCTTTGTTGCATGAATGCTATTTGTTTATCCAGCAAATAACGATGTCCCCACACGGTAGAGTATGTTGCATGATTTTATGAAAGTATGTTGTATTGCAACATTGAAGCAAGTCAAATCTGCAGTCTTACAGTATGTCTCATTCCATCGTACAAGTCAAATGTGTAATTTCTTATGTCTCATTCCATCGTACCAACCGTCAATAGTCAATAGTCAATAGAAGGGCCGTGAAGCAAATGCAGAAGTGTCGTTCACCCTGTTTCGATTTTGATTAATCACTGAAATGATTTTGGGAACATTATTTTGAAGTATGAAAAACTATTTAGTGTTGCTTTAAAACGTGGCAAAAGTAGGGGCGTTTCGTCTGTTTTGGCCATGCGCTTTGTCGGCCAGGCCGTTGGGACAGACAGACAGATGGACCATGGACGGATGGACATGGACGGGGTAACGCGTTTTTTTTTTACGGCGCCTACCGTAAAAAAAAACACACACACACAGGTTGGAGGCCTCCCTTCATGGGCTGAGGAAGCCAGTTGTCGGCACTTAATGAAAAGCTCGTCCTTAGCGCACGGCGGCGGGATTAGCGCAAGAAAGCAATTAAACGGGAGACTTCTCGGGCAAACACTCCGACGGGGAGGGAAGGAAAGAGACAAACAATGGCCGTGCCAAATTTAACACTGTTAAAAAAAAAAAAAAAAAACAGAGACGCCGAATTACACACAAAACAACTCTCTCCGGACACAAGAGACAAAACAACAGACCATAATGAGAAATGAATAGCATAAAATGATTTTGGCGGAGGAGAGAGAGAGAGAGAGAGAGAGAGAGAGAGAGAGAGAGAGAGAGAGGGAAAAAAACATTATTACTTGATTGCCTCTCTTTTCTATGCCAGTCGACAATGTTGTTTTCATGCTTTGTTATTATTCAAATGAGCCGGTCTAATTTTCAGAGCGAGATTGAGCGAATGTTTGGAAAACTCAGGGAGGGAGGCGACCTCATAACATGACCACAAAGGCCTCGTTCAGACACTCTCATGGACGACAGAGTGACTGTAAACACTTTCTTTTCCGACCGTCAGATTGTTTACCAGCATGCAACTTTTTTTGTAGCTTACTCATGTTAGTCAACTGGGAGATCTAAAAGCCACATGTTCGTGGACAAAAACAATTAGTGTCAATGAAAGTGTTTTAGGACACTGATGAAAGCAATGTGGAGCGTATGTAAACAAAAAAGTTGCTACTTTTATGATCAAACATCAAAACAGACCACAAAAGATTACTTCAACTTCAACTTCAACTGAGCCATGTATATACAAAGCTACCACACAAATGAAAATGATCTTGACTGATCTTTGGTGAACGAATGTCTTTGAATGCATGTCATTCAAAGGCCATCACTGTGTCATTAGTTTTTGCCCAGTTTAACAGCGGCCAGGTGCATTTTGCCCAGTGGCACAAACTAATGTCCACTGGCCGCCGTATGGCCGGCATAAAACCAGTAATTTGCGCTGGTCCGAGACGAATGACTCACATTATAATTCTGCACCCTTTTCACAAATCACCGCTATTTAACAGCAAAAGAGTCTCGAGTGACAAGGCCATAGAACTCAGCCATTTGCAGAAGCTGTGAAGCCGTCAACTCAGACAGGCAGAGAGAGAGAGAGGGAGGAGAGAGAGAGAGAGAGAGAGAGAGAGAGAGAGAGAGAGAGAGAGAGAGAGGAGAGAGGGAGGGAGAGAGGGAGGGAGAGAGGGAGAGGGGGTGATAGGAGAGAGGGAGGGAGAGAGAGAGA
>NC_084994.1:39906929-39907986 GCF_963854185.1 Sardina pilchardus
TTTGTCTCTGCATGCTTTTAAAAACCTCTTAGAATGCCAAGGCTTGTCACATCTCGGCAGCACCGAACGTCTCTCCAGCTGTGCGTACATGCACACGCACTCACAACACACATACACACACACACACACATAGACACACACACACATACTGTACACACGCTGACTCAACCCTGAGTGAGCGCCTTCACCCCTGACAGGCGGTAGAGTTCACAAAACTGCCAGTGCTCCACGGTGAATGAAATAAGGGGGCAATTCACACACATATATACACACACACACACACACACACACACACACACACACACACACCACGCACAGCACAAAGTAATCCTACCCGTCGTGCTGGAACATGCTTCGCTGTGCTGTCGGTCATCCTTAAGGATTAATATTAGGCCCAGCGCCTTCCTCCAATGGAGAGTATGCACGAGAATGGGCCAATATGCGCAATCTGCTTAGCCTGCTGTAAGTGGGTATTTACACAATACCCTCACACATTCTTACAATCAAGGGATTAGCATCTGAGTCTGTGTGTGTGTGTGTGTGTGTGTGTGTGTGTGTGTGGTGTGTATACAGTAGGTGTGGAGTGAGTGTGTGTGTGTCCATAGGTGTCCTAATCCATCTGCTGTGCTCCAGGTGTGTCCATGAGTGTGTGTGTGTGTGTGTGTGTGTTTGTGTGTCTCTGTGTGTGAGTGTGTGTGTGTCTGCTCTGCTCTAGGTAAACCAATGCAAATCGTCAGGAAGCAGTCGTCATGTCTGAACCAGATGGCCTGGCTCTGCCTGGGCTGTGCTAAACGATATGCAGGCAAATCCTGCCATTTCACAACTGACATTTAAGCCGCCACCTCGATCTCTATCTGACAGGATGTTACTGTTCCTTTTCCTGCTACTGTCGGGTTACAAGTCTGTGGGTGACACTCAGAAACACTACGCAATTATCGTCAATCATGACTTCCAACAATGATGAAAACGTCATAATCAAAACATAATGATTAATTTGCGACAACCTCGGGTTTGTGTCGCACATAACAAATCTAGTGAATCCTAATGCTTTTCAGCT
>NC_084994.1:39908186-39913186 GCF_963854185.1 Sardina pilchardus
GAGAGGACTAGAACTGAATGAGGTCTACAGGCACGCACACACACACACACACACACACACACACACACACACACACACACACACACATGCGCACACGCACGCACGTACGCGAGCGCGCGCACACACACGCACACACATGCACACACACACACACACACACACACACACACACACACACACACACACACACACACACACACACACACACACACACACACCAGGTGCCTGTAGGGATGCCATGACCACCACCCACACCAGTCCACCATCTCATGGCCACTGTGGTGCACCAAGGACAATGCCCCCCCACCCCCACCCCACACACACACCCCACCCCCCACACACTCCAACTCCACACACACACCCCATAAGCCCTCCAGCAGGCAGGCAGACTGTATGAAGCTCTATATCCATCACAGAACGAGCCATTCACTCCCAACACAGACGCAGAAATACCCCACAGCCCTGTGTGTGCTGGATGACCGCTGGGCTTTCTGCTGAGTGAGTGACAGTTGAATAAAGAATGGCTGAGATTAGGGCTGTGCAATTAATCGAATTAACTAGGGTAATTACGGTACTTATGTTTGCAAGTGTTGAATTTTGTGGCAAAAAAGGCAATATTTTTTCTTAATATTAATAATTGAAAATGAATTATTAATCATTAATGTTGTTTAATAAGAGCAAGACACCTCCCACAGCCTGGGTGTTGGGTGACAGCTGGCCATTCTGCGGAGTGGCAGTTGATTACAGTAAAGAGCTATCAGCTCATTTGCTTTGACTCAGCAACCCTAGAGGCCAACTTACACCAATGTCCTTTGGTGTTCTCTCACAATCAAGTGCCAAGTCCCTGTACTACAGTAAGTTTGGCTTACTAAACCCCAAACTTACTACCTGAGTTGCTCACACAGACATTACACAGCCGTGTCAAACGAGAGTGCATGGGACGCTGGAGTGGACAGGAGTGGACTTCACTCTGTGATAGCCTGCGCTCGTCTGACCGGTCGGTCTAGTAGTCCAAACGCAGTGCCCGAGGGTCCTGGTTGTTTTTGTGCAACAAAACAGAGAGAGAGAGGAAGCCCTTGCTGGCTGGCTCAGACTGCAACATGACAAACAACCAGGCGGCAAGATTCAGTCTGTCCACTGTTGAGCTGCAGCTGCCTGAAGACCACCGTGATAAAGCACTTTTCCTTTGTTGCATGAATGCTATTTGTTTATCCAGCAAATAACGATGTCCACACACGGTAGAGTATGTTGCATGATTTTATGAAAGTATGTTGTATTGCAACATTGAAGCAAGTCAAATCTGCAGTCTTACAGTATGTCTCATTGCATCGTACAAGTCAAATGTGTAGTTTCTTATGTCTCATTCCATCGTACCAACCGTCAATAGTCAATAGTCAATAGAAGGGCCGTGAAGCAAATGCAGAAGTGTCGTTCACCCTGTTTCGATTTTGATTAATCACTGAAATGATTTTGGGAACATTATTTTGAAGTATGAAAAACTATTTAGTGTTGCTTTAAAACGTGGCAAAAGTAGGGGCGTTTCGTCTGTTTTGGCCATGCGCTTTGTCGGCCAGGCCGTTGGGACAGACAGACAGATGGACCATGGACGGATGGACATGGACGGGGTAACGCGTTTTTTTTTTTACGGCGCCTACCGTAAAAAAAACACACACACACAGGTTGGAGGCCTCCCTTCATGGGCTGAGGAAGCCAGTTGTCGGCACTTAATGAAAAGCTCGTCCTTAGCGCACGGCGGCGGGATTAGCGCAAGAAAGCAATTAAACGGGAGACTTCTCGGGCAAACACTCCGACGGGGAGGGAAGGAAAGAGACAAACAATGGCCGTGCCAAATTTAACACTGTTAAAAAAAAAAAAAAAAAACAGAGACGCCGAATTACACACAAAACAACTCTCTCCGGACACAAGAGACAAAACAACAGACCATAATGAGAAATGAATAGCATAAAATGATTTTGGCGGAGGAGAGAGAGAGAGAGAGAGAGAGAGAGAGAGAGAGAGAGAGGGAGAGAGAGAGAGGGAAAAAAACATTATTACTTGATTGCCTCTCTTTTCTATGCCAGTCGACAATGTTGTTTTCATGCTTTGTTATTATTCAAATGAGCCGGTCTAATTTTCAGAGCGAGATTGAGCGAATGTTTGGAAAACTCAGGGAGGGAGGCGACCTCATAACATGACCACAAAGGCCTCGTTCAGACACTCTCATGGACGACAGAGTGACTGTAAACACTTTCTTTTCCGACCGTCAGATTGTTTACCAGCATGCAACATTTTTTTGTAGCTTACTCATGTTAGTCAACTGGGAGAACTAAAAGCCACATGTTCGTGGACAAAAACAATTAGTGTCAATGAAAGTGTTTTAGGACACTGATGAAAGCAATGTGGAGCGTATGTAAACAAAAAAGTTGCTACTTTTATGATCAAACATCAAAACAGACCACAAAAGATTACTTCAACTTCAACTTCAACTGAGCCATGTATATACAAAGCTACCACACAAATGAAAATGATCTTGACTGATCTTTGGTGAACGAATGTCTTTGAATGCATGTCATTCAAAGGCCATCACTGTGTCATTAGTTTTTGCCCAGTTTAACAGCGGCCAGGTGCATTTTGCCCAGTGGCACAAACTAATGTCCACTGGCCGCCGTATGGCCGGCATAAAACCAGTAATTTGCGCTGGTCCGAGACGAATGACTCACATTATAATTCTGCACCCTTTTCACAAATCACCGCTATTTAACAGCAAAAGAGTCTCGAGTGACAAGGCCATAGAACTCAGCCATTTGCAAAAGCTGTGAAGCCGTCAACTCAGACAGGCAGAGAGAGAGAGAGGGAGGGAGAGAGAGAGAGAGAGAGAGAGAGAGAGAGAGGGAGGGAGAGAGGGAGGGAGAGAGGGAGAGGGGGTGATAGGAGAGAGGGAGGGAGAGAGAGAGAGGGGGTGATAGGAGAGAGGGAGAAAGGGAAAGAGAGAGATGGAGAGAGGGAGAGAGAGAGAAGGAGAGAGAAGGTGAGAGAGAAGGAGAGAGAAGGAGAGAGAGAGGGAGAGATAGAGAGAGGGAGAAGGTCGGTTGGACGGCGTGGGCGCCCGCTGCCCGCTCCTGCTCTGCTGAGATGGACAGAGGTGACTGGAGAAAGGACAGGGAGAATCCTCTTAATCCTCCGACTCACCACTGAGTGGGAGTTCCATTACCCATCAGGCAACTGAGAGGGAAGAGAAAAGGGTCTCAGATGGCCCCTGGGCAAGAGAGAGAGAGAGAGAGAGAGAGAGAGAGAGAGAGAGAGAGAGAGAGAGAGAGAGAGAGAGAGAGAGAGAGAGAGAAGAGGACACTAGACTTTAGACAGATAAGAGAGAAAAGGAAGACAGATAGGGAGGGCAGAGAAGGATGGAGGAAGAACGATAGACAGATAATGAAACAGAGAGAGAGAGAGAGAGAGAGAGAGAGGGAGAGAGAGAGGGTTGGCAGGTGGGCACTGATGGGCAGGCTCTGACAGCATGTGAGTGGGCACGCGGGGTGAGCGGGTATCATTGGCGCCTTCTGACTGCTCAGATCAGCGCTCGCGCCACGCTAGCATCAGCGCTAATGTCGCCGTGACTCACTGATGACTCTCTCAAGGTGAGGCTGGACTGGACACACACAGGCAGCCCTCCATCTCTGAATATGGACATGAATGTGCACGCACACACACACACACACACACACACACACACAAGCATGCACGCACGCACACACACACACGCACGCACGCACGCACACACACACACACACACACACACACACACACACACACACAAGCATGCACGCACGCACACACACACACACACACGCACGCACACACACACACACACACACACACACACACACACACACACACACACGGACACTCTCACATATACACAAGTGAACAGGTAGATACCTAGGACACTTCCTCGTGTCTCTCTCTCTCTCTCTCTCTCTCTCTCTCTCTCTCTCTCTCTCTCTCTCTTTCTCCATCTCTCTTTTTCTGAGTCACAACACAAAGTAGAGAGGCTGCTCCCCCACTCCCCAAACGGCCAATCCACTGCGCCGAAAGCCTGTCATCATCATCATCATCATCATCATCATCATCATCATCATCATCATCACCACAGATACTCGATTCCTGGAACAGCATTAGCACTTCAAAGTCAGAAATGTAAACAGGACATTTGAAGACACACACTCTGCAAGATGCTCTGAGTTCCTGAAGGCCATCAGAGAAGCTGTGAGGGTCATTGTAGTGAGAAATGTGGTCATCTACAATCTCATGTGCCCCTGGGTTCCTGGAAGAACCAATGCAAGCCATAACACACTTACACACAAATGCATACACAGACACGAGCGTGCACGCACACACGCGCACACGCACACACACACACACACACACACACACACACACACACACACACACACACACACACACACACACACACACACACACACACACACACGCTGATGGTGCCGCAATTCCTGGAAGGCAGTTATGGCAGAACCAACTCCCTAGCCCTGAGGCTGGTCCATGTCTCTGACATCCAACACTACAGAGCTCTCTCTCTCTCTCTCACACACACACACACACACACACACACACACACACACACACATCCACCCACCCACCCATATACACACATCCGCCCACTCACCCACACACCCACACACACACACACACACACACACACACACACACACACCCCATACACACAGACACAGACACACACACACCAAAGAAAAATCAGAGTGAATGTGTACCATTTTACACAAACCTCCCCACCACCACCACCACCACCACCTCCACCACCCACCCACCCACCCCTGCTCCAACCCTCACCAACGCCATGGAGGAAGGGAGCGGGGGACTGGATGAAAGGAGAGCAGAGAAGCGGGGGAGGAAAGGAGAGGAGAGGAGAGAGGAGAGGGAGAAGAAGAGCGAGGCAGACGCGTCATGAAGGTGGAGGAGCTGAG
>NC_084994.1:39928186-39930686 GCF_963854185.1 Sardina pilchardus
AGACTATTTGGGAATAACACAAAGGCTTGCATACTGGTTCATTACAGTAAATGTGTGTTAACCCTCTCTTTCTTTCTTTCTTTCTTTCTTTCTTTATTACCCTCTCTCTTAGACACACACACACACATAGAGACATACACATACACAACTTCTCTATCTTTCTTTCTCTTACCCCCTCTCTCCCTCTCTCTTAGACACACACACACACATAGAGACATACACATAAACAACCTCTCTATCTTTCTTTCTCTTACCCCCTCTCTCCCTCTCTCTTAGACACACACACACACATAGAGACATACACTTACACAACCTCTCTATCTTTCTTTCTTACCCCCCCCCCCCCCCTCCCCCTCTCTCAGCTGTGGTGATTAGGCCTGAGGCAGTGTTGAGCAGCTGGAGGGGAGTGATAGTGCTCTCTCAGGCGAAGGTCAGCATCTTGTCCACACAGGAACCACCGCTGTGTTTTGTGTGTGTGTGTGTGTGTGTGTGTGTGTGTGTGTGTGTGTGTGTGTGTGTGTGTGTTGGTGTGATAGAGAATCACAGTCTTTTAAAGCCCATTCTAAGCCTACCACCAATGCTGGACAGAACTCATCATAGGGCATATTTTCAATAAGCAACCAAATTAAAAGTAAAAACAAAAAAAAAATCATATAATGTCTTTGTTATAATTGGTGCCACTGTTTTATGAACAACTTGGTGTGTATAAAAAGCGAGTGAGAAAACACAAATGAACTAGAAAACCACAAGAGAGCGCAGACCTCTGCCAAGCGAAAACATAACCGCAAATTGAATCGTTTCTTTCAGACCTTTCCTGAAAATTTCATCAGTATCCATCCATAACGATCTGAGTTATCTTGCGAACAAACAAACAAACAAACAATCAAACATACAGACAAACAAACAAACAAACCTCGATGAAAACATAACCTGCCTGCGGAGGTAATTATCTATAAGTTAGAAGGGGGGGAAACTGCAGTCAGAGTAAGTAGAGTTGGTCAATGTGTAAAGCTGATTTGTGTCTGACTGTTGCTCATCTGCAGTGGAAGTCAAGGGTGTCAGAGTCTCATAACATCCTCGAGCATCTGACGGTGGTCTGACTACGATCTGGAGCTGAAGCAGGAGACGCTATCCTCTAGCTTTGTGAGATTTACAAACATCTGAGTGAACTAACAAAACTCCGAGAGACGTCCCTCCAAGGAGCTTGTTTACTTTTCCCTGGACTGATGCTGTGAAGTGCAGAGCTATACGCTGGCCCTCCGGGTCACAAGTACAAAACACTCAAAAAAAATGTTTCTAGCTTATGTGGTGAAGCTCCAGATTCAAATGAAGAGCCATTTGTGCGAGAGTATATCGACATGAGGTGGCATAGATTCGAGGCATGTTCGCACATCTTGCTGGACTTATGCTTTTGCAGTCAGCGATTCGAGACTGAAATGAGCTCAGTGGTGGGTGGCAGTGGCACACGGTTTCTTAAGGGTAGCGACATAAAAATGAAGGGTAGCGGTGCCGCTAGATGAACAGCGGCCGTATCTCACACACCAGAGTAGCAGCTACCATTCACCCACCAACAACACAAGAAAATCTACAAAAAAATCAAATCTAATTTTGACCTCCGTGTGGGGGTTAATTGGTTGACTAGGCACCTGTACCATCTGCTGAAATGGTACTTTGTGTGATGTGTTGGCGCTGCAGACATGGGGGTGTGTTTCTGATCCGTACCCTTTACAGTTCTCCGTCTTAAAACAGAAACAGCGCTGTGTCTCAAAACCCCCCGTGAGAGCCAAATCAGAAACGCAAAACACCCACGCACACAACCCAGCACAGACTCTGAGAGAATATCTACTGTAGCAGCCCTGGCACACCCACACACACACACGCACACACACACACACACACACACACACACACACACACACACACACACACACACACACACACACACACACACACACACACACACACACACACACACACACTGAATCTAAATAGATTCAATAAGAAATGAAACCGAACATGGGAAAATCAAATGGAGAGACTATAGGAGCATGGTTCTCACAGGAAGGTGGATTATGTCTGTACATGTACAGTACGTTAGTTGACAATCCAGAGTACAGTTTGATGGACCATGTAGATGAGGAGTTTTCAAGTAACATAAGGACCACTTTTTTGCACCAATATAAAAAGGCAAATGCTTTGATCAATCTCACTGATCTACTGAGACAGTCACTGAAGATATAGGGGTTTTCCTTTTACAGTATCTGCTAAATACAGTGTGAAAGACAAAGAATAAAGCTGTTAGATACTGCAGCGTTGTACTGCATATAACACAGTGAAACTACATGTTATAATGCATGGTCAAAAGGATGGCAAAAAAATGCTGATCAGGCTTCCCCAAAGCCTGAAATTGTGTCCTCAAATGCCTTGTTTTATCCACACACAAAACGTATCTAACTTAGTAATATTTAGTTCACATTTGGTCATGAAGGAGTAAGTAAAG
>NC_084994.1:39940686-39953186 GCF_963854185.1 Sardina pilchardus
CTCTGCCCTACAAGTAAACGCAGTCAGCGTAAAACGACCAAGTCCAGCCCAGCCCACCCACATCTGAAGATGCATCCGCTCAGACAGGGCCAGAGGACACTAATGACCGTGGGTCGGCCGGCGTGTGTGAGTTTAGCAACTTTATAACCGCCACTCCGATTGGGCATCTTATCAAGCAAGCATCCGAAGAAGTGCACAACACTTTTCCTCGTAGCTATACAAACTTGCTCCTGCAGTCCACCAAACAGAAAACGACTGTGATACTTTCCGAAAGATTTGAAGATGCGGGGCCCCCGGTGTGGGCCGGCGGCTGCTGGGGAGAGACGAGGTGTGAAAACTGCATCTGCGAGTACAGAGTCACTGCTTTGCGACTCCTCTCTCCTCTGTGCTTCGACACATGCATACAGTACATAACAAGAGAGAGAGACTTACTAAAAAAAGGACACTTCCTCAAACGCAGCTTAACGACAACGCTATTTCTAGAGATGTATTGCAATCTTGTGGGTGAGATGAGGTGAGATACTAGCTAGATGCTGGATAGAGGCACACACACACACACACACAAACACACGCACGCACACAGACTTAACTGGCAGCCAGACTCTATGACAAAGCAACTACTAGAAATATATTGCATATTCAGTCCAAAGCATGGTAGGGTACCTGACTGCACGAGTGGGTGGGTGAGAGAAAGTGAGATAATATGTATTAAATAGCACACTCACACACACACACACGCACACACACACACACACACAGACACAAACAAACACACACACACACACACACACGCACACACACACAAACATACACACGGAAGCAAATACAAACACGTCATACGCACACACACACACACACACACACACAGACACAGACCCAGACACACAATTGGGAGCAGAGCAGCTGCTTCTGTCATGGGACGTCTTATTCTGACAGCTCCGATCTGTGTCAGTCCAGTCTGGCATTTTGGCTCGTCTCCGAGACGCAAATGTGTTTTGACTTGATGATGTTGGCCGACTCAAGTGGGGGGGTGGGGGGTGGGGGGGCAGTCATGGCGATGACAGGGGAGGTCGATGGAGGAGGCCGGGAGGATTGTTACGAGGGTCGTCGTGGTAACCGATCCTAAACGGCCCACTGACCCCATGAACAGTGTGTGCTCATTTGTGTGTGTATGTGGAAATGGGGGAGAAAATAAACACTCCAGCATGCCATGACGACTTCAGGGAAAAGGCGATTTGTACTCCAACAAACAAACAAACAAACAAACAACCAAAAAAGATAATGGCTGTGTCATCTGCCACTCTGATCTTATCTACGCCGTGACTGTGTAAAACGCCCTCCAATCTGTGAGCTAACAAAACCCGGGTGCTATCACGACCCACCAGGAAACGGCCCAATCTCTCGATCTGGTCCCGGGGACCGAGCCTGATGATCGCTGTGTGCGGAGGCCGTCCGGTAAACTGACGTGATTGAGTAGCGGCCCTGGCGGCGTCGCCTGCCGTCCTGGAAGCACAGAGTCGCCATTGTAACGCAACACCTCCCGGACACACTGACTCAAGAAAAGCCATCAGCAGACCCGAATATAACTCAACAAAGCACTCCACAAGTGTCGGTGGTGTGTGTGTGTGTGTGTGGGGGGGTTCCCCCTTGGCTGAGAGCACATGGGCCGAGAGATGAGCGGCCATGCTGGTACGAGAGAAAGAGAAACCAAACCTGCAGGACTAGCGACCGTAATTTCCCAACTATCCGCCGCGGCTTAAACATTGATTTTGCAAAATTGCTTCAGCTACAGTATGAGGTTACGTAATACGTGGGGACAGTTAATATGGTGTTAATATGGTTTCGTTTTTTTGTTTTTTTTTAAGCTGCATAAAACACTGTCCTGCGGCTTATAGTCAGAAAATTACCGTATTTATCTATGTACAGCAAAGAAGGAGAGAAGAAGGGAGACAAAAAGGGAAGAGATTTTTACATGAAAGAGCTTTACAGTGTAGCCTACAGTCTGTGCATACCTCTCATTCCAATACAGCAAGATGAGCTGAATTCAATTTAAAACTGAGATGGAGAGTCGGAGAGGGAGAGAGAGAGAGAGAGAGAGAGAAAGAGAGAGAGTTTGAATTCCCCTTACAGTACATGGAATTGGATGAAGGGAAAGAGAGAGAGAGTTTAGATCCCCCATAGAGTACATGGAATTGGATAAAGGGAGACAGAGAGAGAGAAAGAGAGAGACAGAGTTACATGTGCATGTACATGTAATTGGATGAAGTGAATTGAGAGTAGAGTGAGAGAGTTTGAGACAGATAAAGTGGTGAGGTGGTAGTGTGTGTGTGTGTGTGTGTGTGTGTGGAGGGGGGGCTCTCTCAGGGGGCTCTGTCTTGTGCATGCACAGAAGCCCCTCTCAGACCTCCGCGCCCAACTGACTGAAAACCGCACAGGAAGCTGAGGAAGGAGGAAATAAGCAAACACACACACACACACACAAACACACACACACACACACACACACACACACACACACAGTCACACACACACACACACACACACACACACACACACACACACACACACACACACACACACACACACACACACACACACACACACACAGAGGCCTCGTGTTCTGAGAAGCCAGCACTCCTGTGCCGTCACAGCACGGGCAGTTCCTTTCACATGCACAGAAAGAGGATTTGTGTCTTCTTATTTTAGTCATCAGAGAGAGAGAGAGAGAGAGAGAGAGAGAGAGAAAGAGAGAGGGAGGGAGGGCAAGACACCCGTGTTTTGTCAGGTGATCAGATGCCTAAACTGCATTTGTCCAAAAAAGGTATTCCAGTGGTCATCCATTGCAAAGGCACATACTTTTACTGAAGAGCGACCACAGAAATTGACCAGTTATGACTCATACAGTATCTTTCATCTTTACAATGTTTTGTGAGTCTATATAATAACAAATATTTGCAGTGCATACAAACCAACGCGCTGTTGTGATTGTGATATTGTGCTGCACACACAGTGATACCAAGGGTAGTACCACTACTGAGGCTTTTGTGCACATGATACCAGTGAGTTAAGCTGACAGTCAACAGACCATCATTTACACACACACACACACACACACACACACACACACACACACACACACACACACACACACACACACACACACACACACACACACACACACACACACACACACACACACAATGTGAAGTCTGTGTACAGCAGCAAGGTAAGCATTGTCATGTCAACTCAATCCTTAGAAATATCTGAGAATGGTACACCAAATACCTATCATCAAGGCAGGCGAGTGTGTGTGCTGTGCATGGCTGAAATTCAGATGGTTTCACACCTGATACGGTTACGTTACGGTTACGGTTATGTTATTGCTTAGCAGAAGGCTCATTATCCCAAGTAGTGGTGGTTGTATTCATGTTTTTTTTTTCTCTCTATGAACAGAAACATTGCATTGCTAACCAATTAAACATGTAGGACTGAAAGATACAAATGTAAGCCGTTTTCTCCCAGGAATAATGTTGTGGTAGTAGGTCTACAACACTGTCCACGGATATATTTGGACATTGGCCAATGCCGACTAACTGAAAAAGGCTAAATATCAGTCGATTAATGAGCCGGCCAATCAATCAGCCTGCCAATCAATCAGCTGACCGATCAATTGGTCGACGTCTTCAAGACAGGACAAGGTATACTGTAGTGCAGTGTAGCCTACTGTACACAGTAGAATACAGTTGGTTTACAGTAGGTGGTTCAAAGTAATTAAATACAAATATTTATATATAAAATGAAATATAAATATGTGCAGTCAGTACATTTGCAGTTCCCTTAAAAGAGCAGAATAAATATGGCTATGTATAATGAACAATGTATGCACAAATTGTACAGCTATGTGTAATAGTAGTGAGAATAATATAGATATATGCACTGTAATAACAGAAACACATTATAAGAAAAACAGAATAAATATGGATATTCAGTTTGAGCCATATAGGTATAGACAGATATGTACAGGATTTACAGCTATGTGCAGTGTGGTAACAGTACCATTGTAGTGCACAAACAGTAACATTGTAAGAGCAGTATGAAGATTTCTCTTTCTTTCTCTCTCTCTCTCAATCTCGCTCTCTCTCTCTCAGAGGTGTATGTACAGGATGAATAGTATGAAGAGCAGTAGGATATGGCTATGCGTATTTACAGTATTTTTTCAATTTGCTCCAATGGCTGTCGTGATGTTGAGTGTGAAAGCTAAGCACGATGTACAGTATACCAGCGACTATGGAGCTCTTCTCCACTTGCCAAGCCAACTAGAAGCAGCACATTTGTTGAGCATGTCTCCAAGTGCCTGCCACACTTGGCCCGGCTTTTGGCATTTACGCGAATAGGCAGATAAAGGGGTAAAGTCTTGCTCTCTATGCCCCTAGCCTAGTTACACACTGGCGGATATGTCACTTTTGGACAATACAAAACAAACTGACAGCAAAGCTGAGATGATCCATGAATGCACATCAGACAGTGGATTCATTTTTGTTGCTGTGTTTATGTGTCCACTGATGCCCAGAAAGAAAAGTTTTCTCATGTTCACTACTGTAAGGACAGTAACCCAAGGCAGTAACCCACGGGCAGCTCAAGACCTCTTGACATTCAGAAAGTCAACAGGAGTCTCTCGTCACACATCTGGCTTGTTGCAACTGAAACGGCACCTATTTTGAGATGCACAGGTGAGGTTTCTATTTGTCAGCGTCATGTAGTCTGTGTGCTAAGCAAAGCATTTGAGAATAGGGGGCTATCTTCCTGCTGTCAGAGTATCTCTCTTTTTCTTTATCAATGTGTGTGTGTGTGTGTGTGTGTGTGTGTGTGTGTGTGTGTGTGTGTGTGTGTGTGTGTGTGTGTGTGTGTGTGTGTGTGTGTGTGTGTGTGTGTGTGTGTGTGTGTGTTACAGTCCATAAGTGCTGCATAATACAAGAATCACAACGCCAACCCATTTGCCATGCAGAGTCTGTGGATAAGGTCAACTAAAAATTCAACATATTTCATGATATGACAAGTCACTGGCCTGTCCTGTTCAGACCATTAGTCCATTAGAGAATGCCTACTGTAATTCTTTAATTTATTATATATTTTATTTCTATTTTTATTGCGGTCCATCCAATCACATTTTGGATTTTGAAGTCAGTCGTCTGTTACATTTGATCACAATGCACAAATTTTCTCTACACTAAATTTCTCTTGGAGAAGCCACTCTTCATGTTATTCCGCATGACTACAGATGACACTCAATTCATTATGAACGAGGGAGAGACAGTAATGTGTGTGTCTGAGATGAGGTCAGGGGGCAGAAAGGTAGAGAGAGAGACAGACAGACAGACAACTACCGTAGAGTGAGAGTGATAGAGAGAGAGAGAGAGAGAGAGAGAGAGAGAGAGAGAGAGAGAGAGAGAGAGAGAGAGCTGAGGTGAGGAGACATTTCAGTGTTGAATACCAAGTGCAGTTATCAACACCCACTCACTGACTTTGAAAGTCTTCAAAATAACTCCTTGTTTTATAGACTTACGGTGAGACATAAAAAAATGACACTTTTACCAACACTGAAGAGGCGTGCCAAAAACAAGATGTATAGTCACTTCACCTCAAATAGGTGCAAACAATAAAAGTCAGGCTATCACCTGAGAACAACAACAATACGCGGCAACAGGTGGAGTGGGCGATCCAACTCTGATCCCAGGCATGCATAGCGAAGGTAGCCAGTGAATTTGACTGGGAAATCATATGTACTTACACAAAGGCGTGGTACACGAAAGCCCAGCCGCGGGGTCTCTCCAGGACGTTGTACAGGTAATTCTGAAGCCGCCGATAGCGCACATTCCTCCTGCCGCTCTGCGCGCTGTACACCAGCGGCTTCCCGAGGAGGCTGAGTCGGGCACCTTGCTTCGCCCGGTGGCTGTCTGCGCCCCCGCTCGCACCTGCGCCGGCTGAGAGCAAGCCGTCCCCAGATCTCGACGTGTGGTTCATAATCCTTCTGCCGGACTCCACATCTTTCAAAGTGTAGCCCTCGGTCGGGTGTCCCTTGGGTGAGGTTTTCATCCAGAGCCCCTGGCCGCCTTCATCTCCGCTGTGGTTGCGGGGCATGGCATCACCGGCGTCGGTTGGAGGAAAGCTGAGAGCGCCCGGGTCATGCGTGTGTCACTTACGGTAACGATGTGAAAAATAACGAGATGAGCTGTAAAAATGTGTAAAGATTCCAGGTCCTTTGCCTCGCGCAAGAACACACATGGGTTATTAACACATTTTACTCCAGTGAGTCAGAACACGGTCGCGACAGTAAGCTGCGCGCGCTTCACTGTATCTCGCTACTATTCTCGCATTTCTTTTTAAAATTCCTCTCTTAGTTTGTTGAAGATACTACCACACAAGGGGCTAAAATGCCGTGTATAAACAATACAACAGAACAGCTCACTGCCTATTGCCTAACTTTGTTCGAGGCTATAAGGCTGTAAACGATAAACGAAGACCGCTGGTTAGTCTTGACAGAAGCAAGAACGCTCTCGTGCTCAGTCAGGTTGCAAAACGCGCGCTCACAGGAAGTGGGCTGAAGAGTTGAGCGAGCGATTGTATATTTCCATTCAGATGGTCACTATCAATTTCATTTTTTTTCACTCGAAGATGCCAAGGCATTCAACACCCTTCAAATATACAGCTTTTTATGACATTATCACTACAACATTAACATAATATAATATTATGTGGTGCCACGCGGGATTGCCACGCGTCCCCTGTTTAGTTCCGTGTGCTGTGCGTATCTTATGGATCTAATGGTTTAGCCTTTTATCAGCAACAGACTGTCCATTTACTTCTGTTTCTCTGTACGTTGTGTTGTTTAGGTTCTTTTGTGGTGGCCACAGCTGTGCCTCGACCAAGTGGAGGCTATTTTCAAATATGTTGTACACCCTTCATGCGCGCACACATTCAATGATTTAGTTATTTTGGCAGTTATCGTTGGATTTCACATCTGACAGATTATTTTACGTTCAGTCAGTCAGTCAGAGTTCATTTCCCCCTTCGACATTGTCACTGAATTATATGCAACTAACCTTTACAGCCTACTTATGCCTTTTCTGCTGCTCAACCTCCTCGATTCGGCTGATGTCAGTTGACTAACTTGTGACTGTATGTACTGTAGGCTACTGGTGAACACACAGTGCCGTGTATTGTGAACATATGAGTGTGTACATTAATAAGCTATGCTATATTACAACAGTAATGAATTGCTTCCTCAGCCACACCGAATCATTCATCCTAATTTAACCGTCCGTTTATGACATTGTGGTTTCAATTATTTGGTTCGTTTTTATTTAGCAAATTGATACGCAAATAGGATTAATTTGTTTATCCGTGACGTGGAAATGAGCTAGACGCGTAGATGCCGATAAGTGAGTTTTCTCTATAATGCTCCAATAAAAAGAGGAATATGAACTGCTGTTTTTTTTTTTTATCACCCATCTATTTCGCATGCACTATTGGGCTATAACAGGTTGATGCAGATATCACCTCTATGTATATACAAATCCTATTTTTATTGTAAATGTTATGGCTGTGAAATTCGGCCGTGCGTGAATAGCCTGCAAAACCAAGCGATATCATATCAATCCAAAAATGTTTTCCCGGCCGCGCTGCTCACTCTGACAATAAGCGGGATATCTTAATTAGACGGCTAATTGACATTGCTGGGGCCCAATTAGGCCTACAGTTCATTCGGTGCCTCATCAGATGCTAAGAATAGCAACAAAGATTCATCGGCCAGTTACCACACACTTCCATTCTGTTGTCCCGAATGCACGTCATGGTTCTGATCAGACAAATGACCCAGAAAAACCTGTTAATGGAATCGGTGCTCATGTTCTGACAGGTAGCTTATAGGAGATCGATCACCTTTGATCTATGTACAGCGAAGAGATGGCGCATTACGCAGCTGGGTTGCTCTTGGAAGATGTGTAGTCTTTTAATCCAACAGGCCTATGAGAAGGTACAGAGTCATTTGACATTTCTAAGAGATTCTGTCATGCCTAGGTTGACTTCTAAACTAGGTTGTGCTGGCTTATGACGACAGGTCGTCACCTTTGTAAGTGAGATGTGTTGAGATCATTGCGTGACGTTATTAGCGCATACAGAGCTCTGAGGTGTTGGAGTTGCAGTTAGCTGTACCTCTGACCCTCGTTCCCAACCATAAGACGGCAACCCTTCAAGCTCTTGTCAGATCAGTCGGACCCAGAGCCGTTTTTGCAAAACTGTGCCCTCTAGTGGGAATTGTTGTAATGAACATAGACTGCATTTGACTAATGCCATTGTTTGAGATGTGTGGTCCCATTAAATTCGCTCAAGAAAGGGGCTGACTCATTTCTGGGTTACTTTACCTGTATTGCTGTTACCTGATTACGAAACTACATACGTGATGTGAGAGGGATTTACAAGACCAATCCATAAATTGCTGAATTAGAACACAATTGAGTGTCCCATTCCCCTTGTATTCATTTAGTATGTATGAAGCAGATTACTCTTTTTTTTACTTTTTTTTAGTGCCATTTTGCTAACCCCCAAAAGATCCCTGATTATTGGGCTGTAATGGACACACACTTCCTGTGTACACTACAGATTGACATTGCCACGGTGACCTCAAGCAGCGCCCCTCACTTCCTCCAGAGTCTGTGTTCCGCACATGGATCATATGGTTCAGTCGGCCGGCTAGCGGGTCAAAGGTCAAGAGATTGCCAGCAGATGTTGTGCATTTGGAATCTATCTGCTTTCTCAGCCAAGCAAAGTATTTGTGGGGGTGAAAAAAAGTAGATGAGAGAGAGAGAGAGAAAGAGAGAGAGGGGCAGAGAGGGAGAGAGAGAACTAGCTAGGACAATATCCTAACGTCTATTTTGTTTACCAGATGACACTACTTTCTAGGTAATTGTTATTTAAATGCTTTTACAAGGAAAATGCCCAGTGTTAATGATACCATATGGGTGAGATGGAAACTGAATTACCTGCTCAAGGAGGACATGAGAAACTACAAATGACCTGCTCAAGGAGGACATGAAAAACTTTGAGAAACTTTGCTACAGTTTTTCTTCCACACACTTTTTTTTATTTGTAAATAATAAAAATGAACTCTTTTTTTTAAATATAAAACATACACATCATTTGAGCCACATCTGTATACAAACAAAAATGTTGCAGTGAATATTTTTTTTCTAATTATCTTTTCTCATTTCAGTGAAACACATTAATTGTAAACAATCGTCATTTTTTAATTATTATCATTATTATTCCTATCCAATAATACTGACAAAAGAAAAAAAAAGAAAAGAAAAATGTAGCCTTACTGGACATTAAAAACAAACAAAAAAGAAAACCTTTTTTTCCTTTTTTTTCTTAATTATCAAACATGTTTACAAGTAACTCTGTGAGAGGCAGGGTTCAAAGTGAAACAGAGTGTCCTCGGAACACCTCTGAATTCAGTTTCAAACAGGACAACCATTTGACCCTCCTTTCACCTTTGACCTTGGCTGGGACAATGGTCAGTCTACCTGCCTCTTTGGTGGACCTCAGGTCCACCTTGCAGTCCCACTGGACTGGTATGTGTGGTCTTAGACATCAGACTTGGCCCCTTTATGCGAATACAAGCAATCAACCACACGTGGGTTGGTTGCCTCATATTCATTAAACATTTTTACGCATAAATGAGTTCTCTGTGCATCTATATGAAGTTATATTGTAACATGTACAGTACTGTATGTGTGATATATTGGCTATCGTTATCGGCTAGTTACACGTATAACTGGGTCTGCTTTGATTAGCCACGGTGTAGTAATCTCTTCACCCTCCCCCCTCTTTGAGGTAAATTACGATGTACACAAACATACAGCATCTGTGGGGGGGCGTGGGGGGAGGTTAGTTTGCTGCATTCTACCAAAGAGCATAATATATATATATATTTCTTTTTTTTTCTTCCACAGGGCTTATAATAAAATAACAAAAACTAGTTGGACAATCAAAGCGGCTTGAAATAAACAAAGGAAGTTTCTGAGACATTCAGCGTGGCGATGTAGGGCATGGGGTTGAGCTCATCTGATCCGTTTGTGCACACGTGACAGTGAATGGCTTCGGTTTCTTGTTGTGTTATTTTTTTTTGTTGTTGTCATCTCTTTATATTCAGGTACAAGCAAACTGTACAGGTACATGCAACATACAAGCTGGCCTACGGTATGTGGAACAAACACATATTTCAATCTTTTTTTTTTTTATCTGTTTGTTTTGTTTGTTTACAAAAGTGTGCATGCAGCTTGGAAGAGTTCCGAGTCATGCGGCTCCGCCTCCCTCGTGGGTGGGAGGGGTCAGTAGCCTGACGGACAATGGCAATTGGTGCGTGTGTCTGTAACAATCAACCTTGATTGGTTTACATTAACATTCACAGAGATGCAGGAAGAAAAAAGTCTTAGCACAACTTGATTTGTTTCCAAAAAAGAAAAAAAAAGAGAAAGAGTTACTGATTCAGGAGATGAGGCGAGGTTAAACCCAAAGGAGAAGAGCTAAAATTGCCATTAATGTTTTTTGGTCTCTTTTTCAATGTTTTAATTTTTTACCCTAAATTGTATCTTTCTTTTTTTTCAGTACAAAATTAAGCTGTGTTGTGCTTGCTTTTTAAATAGTAAAAGAAGTCAGTGGAACTTTTGACTTAAACCCCACAAATGTGCACTGAGGGTGGGGTGACGTGTCTCGACAACAAGGGTAGATCAAAAAAGTATTTGTACTTCCTCTGGCTCTTGCGGGAGATGGACGTCACTCTCTTAATCTTTTAGATGGCCTGAAGTGGTGTATCAGTTCAAACTTTTGTTTTATCTTTATCCCCACAGAATGGGGTAAACGTCTATACAGTACACAAAAGGGAGTGAAATTAGACATCATATCAAGTGTCTTGTCTTCTTGTCCATGTCTTTATCAACATCTGACAATCTGTTCTAATTTTTAATAATAATAAAAAAAAAGATCAAACAACCAAAAATGTCAGACTAAATGATTAAAGAGAAACTGATTTTCACCTCAAATTGTTAAACTGAAGGACATGAAATTCCTATCTTGATAATACCAACCACATGGATGGAAGTAGACAAAACACCCTAGTGTTTGTTATTTTTTGTTTTACTTGCCATGTTTCCATCATTTTTAGTTGTGTCTGGTGGGTATTTATCAGACAATAAACAAAAAACAATATTATAAAAAGTATATTTAGCCATATGAAACTGGAAAAAAATGTAAGAAAGGATGGAGGAATTGGAGAATCACAGAAATGCAAAGTTCACTGTCATTGGTAAACATATTTTAAAAGGAAATTCAAGATGGTGGACAGAGAGAAAGAAAGACAGACCGAAATAGAGGGAAAAGAAATTAAGAAAGAAAGAAAGAGAAAAAGAAAGGGTCAGGATCGGGATTTGGGTCCTCGAGGTATAGGCACCAAGAAAGGCCCTGCATTTCCAGACAACCCATGTTAGAGAGAACCCTGTTTCTGCAGGCTTGGTGTTGGTCCCAAGATAAAGGGAAGGAGACAGCAGGATGGGGGTGAGATGGGGGTGGGTGTGGGGGGGGGGGGTGGGGGGGTGCTGGGACCATTGCAAGGATGAGTTGGCGGGGTTATCTCTGGTTTGGGTTGATACATTCTGATGCTTTGTGTAGACTAGACATACATTTCTTTGTTGTTGATTTCACTGAAATATCAAAAAAGGACTAGTCCTTACCTTTCACAGACTGTGCTGAATAAGACTTGGACTAGTGTCTCCTCATCGCTTTTGTGAAAGCAGCGTTCTTTGTGATACTGACCATGCCCTACAGAATGGAAATGTAAATCTACTGATGGCGAGTATTGTATTTTCTTTTGAAAAAATAGAAGAAATATACAGTGAACAACAAAAACATAAAATGCAAGACAAGCAGAAGTTACCTAAAGACCAAAAGTAAATTTGCAAAAAAACCCAAAACAAAACAAAACAAACAAAACAAAACAAAAAACAGGAGAGGAGTGATTGTCAGATTTTAAGCATTTTTTTTTTCATTGTGTTCTTTTTTTTCATCGCATTTTTTTTTCTCTCCATCTGTCTCTGATTGGTTGTCCTTGCTTCCTCCGCTTCAGCGTTCACTTCCTGGTCACTTCTGGCATGGTGAGGTTCAGGAGAAAGGAGAGGAAGAGAGAGAAGGGTGGGGGATATAGGTGGTGGGGGTGGGGTTGGGGGTGAGGGTGAGGGTGAGGGTGGGGTGGCGGTTATTAGTTCACTACGACCGCCCCCCCGCAGGTGCGGACGAGCTGTCCAGAGACGTCTGGGACGCCCGCCGGGTCAACGAGGCCAGCGTGGGGTCTACCAGCGAGGAGGGCGGGAACAACTTGTACCAGCCAATCACTGTGCTAGAGAGGTCAAGCTCCTCCAGTAGGATTTGTGCGACACCCATGAAGGATT
>NC_084994.1:39958186-39970686 GCF_963854185.1 Sardina pilchardus
CTCTCTCTCCCCCTGTTCTCTTTAATGTGCTTGTATGTCCTTTCCAAGAACAAGGTAAATTGCCTCTTCTCCCCTCTGTCACTCTTGCTCTCTTTCATTGGTCATCTGCCCTGTCAATCCCCATCCCCTCTCTCTAACCTATCTAATTCCTATGCCATTGTAGAACAGAACAAATTCAATCCAATTCAATTCAATTCAATTCAATTCAACAATTCAATTCAATTCAATTCAATTCAATTCAATTCAATTCAATTCAATTCAATTCAATTCAATTCGAATAACTTTATTCATCCCCAGGGGGGCCATTTAATTTGCCTTGTCCATAGGAGAGTATAACCACAGAGGTCCTCCAAGACCAGGCGCTGGACTGGACTGGACTATTCGGAGAGAAGAGGCCGAGGCAAGTCATATTAGGATGGGATGAAGGAGGCTTGTGATGGGACAACTCCGCCTGGGAGAAGGCTGGTAATCACGGCTCGTGTGTTTATTGTGCGGTGGTTTAAAAGGCTTTTACAAGGAGGCAAATCACCCATTTTTGGAAAACTAGGTTGGGATAGTGTTTGGTAATGTTCCCTCCATTTGGTTGCATGCTGTGTTGTGAATGTGATCAAAGGGATTTTTTCCCCCCTAAAATAACTGCACTGAAAAGCATAAAATGACTAAAATATTCACTGTTGAAATGAATTCTTCATTGCAGGTGAAAACAAGATCTGTGGCATGCAATTACTGTAGATGGCATCATACTGGGTAGAGCACTTTGATCTTTTTTTTTTTTTTTTTGCAACGAGGGCCGAGAGAACCCCGTTTCATCACCACAGGCTGATTAAGACTAATCAAGACTTTTCTTTTTTGAGAAACCATGACTGAAATTTTTGGGATGTTGTGTGTGTGTGTGTGTGTGTGTGTGTGTGTGTGTGGCTCGATAGTGTTTTGAGTCCTCAACGTTGTCTTCCAGGCAGCGCTGCCACTGTTGACATGAAGGCACTTAAACCTAACCCTAACCTTAACCCATGCCTAACCCTAGCGCCTTCCAGGCAGCGCTGCCTTGAAGACAACGTTGGGGGCTCAAAACACCAAGAAACGTGTGTGTGTGTGTGTGTGTGTGTGTGTGTGTTGTCGTCCGGCGGCGGCGGCAAACCCGGCTCACCCGCGCCGCTGATCTGCGAGGTGCTGCGGCTGCGGCGGTTGCCCACGATGGAGACGACGCGGGCGCTGATGCTGGAGCGCCGCTTCTTGCCCGAGCCGCCCACGCGGCCCAGCGCCGTGTCCGACTGGCTGCCGTCGGTGCGCTCGGGCGTGTAGATCTCGCCGCTCACGCTCGTGCTCTTCATCATGCTCGGCCCGCCCGAGCCGTGCACCTGCCTGGTGAGGTGAGAACACACACAGACACGGGGGAGGGGGGGGGGGTGGAGATGGAGAGAGGGAAAGAGAGAGATGGAGGGAGAGAGAGAGGGATGGAGAGAGAGAGACAGAGAGAGGGAAAGAGAGAGAGAGATGGAGGGAGAGAGAGACAGAGAGAGTGATAGAGAAAAGGGAGTGGAGGAAAAGAGATGGCAAAAAATAGTGTGTGTAGCAATGGGCAGAGAAAAATGAATGAGATGAATGCATGAGGAAGATGGAGACAGGGAGAGGAGATGCTGAACGTTAGTACAACGTTATCTGAACGTACATCACACAGACTGACTGTAGAATTGTTGATTCCATACATTTCATCTTTATTCAGTAAGACATCCAAACCCTCAACACAAATCAAGACCTCATCACAGAGAATCCAAGTATTCTTACAGTACCATAATTTCCCAATTATTAGCTTATTAGCGGCTTTGATTTTGCAATCTTTTTCAGCTCTGCCAGTTAATATGGCATCATTGTGGTTTTGTTTTTTTGTTTCTTTCAACTCGCATAAAACACTGTCCTGCGGCTCATACACAATGAGTTTCTTGAATTTCCCCTCGGGGATCAATAAAGTATCTATCTATCTATCTATCTATCAATGCGGCAAATACAGTACACAGGAAATTACTGTATATTATATTATGCTAGGAGAGGATTTGATGATATAGCTTATTGAGTACAGAGATCCAGCCACTAATATCACTGACTACTAATGAATACTAATATCACTGATTACTAATGGCTACTGGAATTATGAATACAGCAGTTATCAGGTGCAAGTGTTGTCCCTTTCAAGTGAAGTGATGAGAGCAGTCTGTTTTACAGTTTTTCTCAGCTGCTTTGGCCCATTTCTCAGATCAGAATCAAAACTCTAAAGTCTCCAAAAACACTATCTTGACATAAACAACAACACCATGACTGCACTGACTGGCCATTTCATTTGCATAAATATTTGCTTTTAAGGCAAAAACAAAGCTTTTTTAAGCAAGATGCTTTTGCGGGTTATACACTGTGTGGTGCAGTTAACACTATTGTTGTTGAGAAATGTACCAACTGTTGCACAAATGTGCAAAATGACTCGAGAAATGCACCAAAGTGACTGAGAAAAAGCTCTCTTCATCTGCTCCATGTCCCCAGGCAGCACTGAAAACAGGAGCGGCAGAGCTGATGAAGAGCTCGCCGGCTCCCCCTGGCTGCCCGGAGGAGCTGGCGCGTGTCGTTGCCCTCGGAGGGGGTGAAGGTGCTGCAGGAGAGGCTGGCCACACTGCCGCGCTCCCCCATCACCCCCGCCATCCCCTGCCACGCCAGAGGGGGCAGCAGAGTGGGGAGAGAGAGGGTGGCGGTGGCGAGGGCAGGAGCGGGCCTCTCGGGGGTCTGGAGGGGGGTGAGGGAGGGCCGGGCGGGGCAGGTGGGGCAGTTGGGACGGGCGCTGGGTATGTCCGGAGCAGGGTCAGACTCAGGGGCACTCACGGCACAGCAGCGGAGGTATGGGACGAGGCATGCAAGCAGGGCACTAAAACACACACACACACACACACACACAAAACAAGCAACACATACACAAACATACACAGTACACAACACACAAAAACAAGCACCACACACACACAAACACACACACACACACACACGTACTAGTAAGGATAAATAATACGATAAACACAATTAGCATTGCAAAAAACAATGAGCAAATGTAGCATGCGTGTAATCATGTGTGTAGTAAGATGTGTTTTGGAACGATTTTTTTACACACAAAACACCAATATTCCCATCATTGCCCCGGGCAAAGAAGCTTTTGTTGCATTGTTCTGGGAGTGAGGGAGGGAAGTGATGTAGGAGAGCTTCCTGTTTCCAGCTGTTGTCGCCGCCCATGTTGTGGGAGGGGCCACGCTGCGGCGATTACCTGACGTCCCCGGCGACGGTGTGCCGCCTGCGCCTCAGCTCCTCGGAGAAGCGCCTCTTGCCCAAGCTGCGCCTCCCCTCGTCCGTCCCGTTCACCCCCCACGAGATCCTCCTCTCCTTCTTCTCCTCCCCCTTACAGCTCTCCAGAGACTTGGATCTGTGTGTGTGTGTGTGTGTGTGTGTGTGTGTGAGTGTGTATTGTGATGTGTGTGTGTGTGTGTGTGGTGTGTATGGTGTGTATGGTGTGTGTTTGTGTGTGTGTGTGTGTGTGTGTGTGTGTGTGTGTGTGTGGAATGTATTGTGTGTGTGTGTGTGTGTGTGTGTGGTGTGTATGTGTAGGCAGGTAAGGACAGGACAAAAGGCATGCAAAAAAGAAACAAAAATAGACAAGGACATCATGCAAAGCCATGCAAAATTCTAATAACGAGGCGCATGGATTTCAAAGCCTGATTTCCCTACATACAACTTTGGTTGAACATTGGAGGAGGAGGGCAAGAGAAGTGAGGGAGAGAGAGAGAGAGAGAGAGAGAGAGAGAGAGAGAGAGAGAGAGAGAGAGAGAGAGAGAGAGAGAGAGAGAGAGAGAGAGAGAGAGATGAGGTAGGCCAGGAGAGGAGAGACAGAGGACATGAGGAAGGGAGAGTAGTGTTGAAAGCTGCAGTTGGCAAAGCGTTTTGTGATCGTATTCACTGAAAGTAACAACATGCTCCGACAGAACAACATAAATCAGCCAGTTTCAGAAAAAAAACCAGCGCTTCTACCTCCACCTAGAGCCTGCTATTTGTTTTGGAAAAAAATCCACCGCTCCCGGTTGTTCTGGTCCAATAAGCACAGGAGTGTATGATCATTGGCAGATCTGACTGTCAATCACAGTTTGTGTCACTAACAGGCACGGAGTCGATGGGAGGGTGCTCGGTGGTAGTGGGGGACCACTAGTAGTAGTTGTAGTAGTAGTAGTTGAGTTGTATTCAAAATGTTGTCCCCTCAATCTGCCAAACTTACCAACTGCAGCTTTAAAGAGACAGAGTGTGTGTGTGAGGAAGACGAGTGTGTGTGTGTGTGTGTGTGTGTGTGTGTGTGTGTGCGTGCGCGTGTGTGTGTGTCTGACCTGATGCGTCCGCCGCGCGGTCTCTCGGACTGGACGGACATGTAGCTGGCGCTGCTGAGGCGAGAGGCACTGCTGGCGTGGGAGATGGCCGACGCGTCGCTCAGCTCACTGTCCGACGAGCGGCCCGACACGTTATCACTGCTGCGCCGCTGCTGCTTGTACATCTGAGGGAGAGACGCACACACACACACACACACACACACACACACACACTGTATGAGAAAACACACAGACCCAATCATCCCTAGTCTAGACATGTCATAGTAGATAGTTTACCAGGGCTGTCAGTATGGTGAGGCATTTTTGTCCAGGAAAGAAAAACACAATTTACTATAAAATGAATGCAAACTAAATCCATGAGTTGTTTGAATCCAGCGGTGGTAGTATTTCATCATTATACCATATGCAGCATTTCATCAGGCATTGTACTTAACTGTTTCTATACGGACATACAGTAATTCAACTAACTGTAGAACTATATTCACTCCAACTGGAGCATTCACTACTCCATGCTCTCTCCCCCTCTCTCTGTCCCTCTCTCCCTTTGTCTCTCTCTCCCTCTTTCTCTTTTTCTCTCTCTCCTTCACTTCTCTCTCTCTCTCTCCTTCACCTCTCTCTCTCTCTCTCCTTCACCTCTCAAATTCAAATTCAAAGGAGCTTTATTGGCATGACTCAAACATGAAGTGTTGCCAAAGCAGACATATGACAATACAACGGATACAATATCTGTTTTAGGAAAAACAAAAGAAGAAATCCTATCAAATCAAATTAGAAAGAAAACATATAATGATAATTTTCATAACCTCTCTCTCTCTCTGTCCCTCACCCTCTCTCTCTCCCTCACCTCTCTCTTGGCCTTCAGGTCCGTCTCCTGCTGTGGCCCTGAGCTGGACGGCCTGAAGGAGTGGACCTTCATCTGCAGCTGCCGCGCTCGCTCCTCCACCGCCAGCGCTGAGAGAGAGAGAGAGAGGGGGAGAGAGAGAGAGGGGGAGAGAGAGAGAGAGAGAGAGAGAGGGAGAGAGAGGGAGAGAAAGAATGGGGGGGAGAGAGAGGGAGAGAGATCGGAGAGAGAAAGATAGAAGTGGGAGAAAATAAAGAGGGATCTTTAGCATCATCATGCTAGATGAACACAGTACATGGAAAAGCAATTGTTAACACAACTGTGCTGAATTGAGGTGGAGGGTATGATGTGAGTGTGTGTGTGTGTGTGTGTGTGTGTGTGTGTGTGTGTGTGTGTGGGGGGGGGGGGGGGGCTAAAAAGAGTCCCTGAGTAATAGAGGTTATGACAGCAATTGCAGAAGACAGGTAGGTAGACAGGTAGATAGGTAAAAGTTAAATTGACAGAGAAAAACATCCGTCATCAGTCAGTAAATCAGAGTCCTGTTGAGAGTGACGGCAGGCAGTGATGAGCGCTGAGCACCCAGTGGAAGATGAGTGGAGAGTGAAGGAGTGAAAATGGAATGTCATGGTGAAAGATGCCGTCCATTGCTTTCTTTTATTTCCTTTCTTATAAAAATGACTTGACTTGTTCCTCGCTCTCTCGCTCTCTCTCTCTTTCTCTCGCTCTCTCTCACTCTACTCTCTCACACACACAGAGAGAGAGAGAGAAAGAGAAAGAGAGAGAGAGAGAGAGAGAGAGATGTCCAGTTTGCTACATCACCACACGCATATAATGTACTTATGTGCATTTAAATGAAGTACACCATCATATACACCTTACTTTTAAAGATCATGTTTAATGAAATGGACAAATCTGTTACAAAAACGTTTGTGGTTACGTTCCACAACCCGCTAAGTTACTTTGATGTCCAAAATGTATCTGGAAATTGGCAGGCTGTGTGTGATTGGCAGGCTGTTAGTAATTTTCAATGCATATCTGATCTATTTCCTGTGCTAAATAACTCCAATCAGGTCAGCTATTTTTTTTTGCACATTTTTAACCAAATACTGATGGCAAAAATTTACATTCCACTCCAGCAGACCTACAGCACACCTAAGAATTGTCAATGACCAGTTGCCATGACACATTGTTTTTTTTCTTTTAATCCTTTAACGGATGTAGATTAAACAAAAATAAAAGATGATTTCATTTTTAGGCATTACAATACAAAGTGCTCACTCTGATTCTGAAACCACTCATGGAACATGGAACATGGCATCATTGCATTGGTGCGCACGTACAGGTGAGGATTCTACTATCATTTCATCATGCAAAGTGACATTGTTATACACTTTGTTATGAATGTGTGCAAAGTTCTTGTGTCTCAAACACACCCCATAAACATACTTCTACACATTCAGATAAGGGTGAAAGGCCCACACCGTGAGGGTAGAGTTGTGAATGAGGTGACATGTTACCTGAGTTTTCCTCTGGGTTACTATTGCCAGGGTCTTCAGGGAGATAGAACGAGGAGAGAGAATGAATTATGTGGTGGAGAAAAAGGAGAGGAGAGGAGAGGAGGAGAACGAGGAAGAGAGAGAAAGAGAATGCTCAGTCAGCACACACACACACACACACACACACACACACACACAGACACAGACACAGACACACACATACAGTACACACACACACACACACACACACACACACACACACACACACACACACACACACACACACACACACACACTCGGAGGCTTGGGGAGGATGGACGGAGTGATTATATGAATGAAGTCTTCTTGCTGTCTCAGCAGGTTTCACCAAAAGCCCAGCTTAAGCACATCAATTTGGGACACACACTTTGAAGTGCACACAGTTTTCAAAGTGTGCTTGTGCATGCACACACTCGCACACACACACACACACACACACACACACACACACACACACACACACACACACACACACACACACACACACACACACACACACACACACACACACACACACACACACACACACACACACACACACACACACACACACACACATCATATCACCCCAAATTTTTGACATTCACAACATGATGAAACTCATCTCCCAAGACACACGAGGATGTACCACCACACACACACACACACACACACACACACACACACACACACACACACACACACACACACACACACACACACACACACACACACACAGTGAGGTTACCTTGCTCTATGCTGCTGCTCTTGGCCGGTAGCTGGGGTAACTGGCGGCCCCGGCCCCTGGGAGCCCCTGAAGTGGGGGAGTGACCACCATGGGCCCTGAGGAGAGCAGGAGAGAGAGACAGGTAAACAGACAGACAGATAGAGAGAGACAGGAAAATAATAAATAAATAAGTAGATCAGATAGATAGATAGATAGATGGACAGATAAATAGATAGATAGATAGATAAATATATAGGTTAATAATAAATAAATAAGAGATAGATAGATAGATAGATAGATAAACGGGAAAATAATAAATAGATAGATAAATAGGTACTGTAGATAGATAGATACAGATTATTAGATGAAAGGGTGAGAGTAGAGGGAGAGATAAAGGATGTGAAGACAGACGGCCTCCGTAAACCCCCACATCCCGTGCTGAGTGGCTGAGTTAGTGAGTGAGTGGCAGAGTGAGTAAGTGAGTGGGTGAGGGGGCTGGTCAAGCACATGCACCTGTCCACGCGAGGGGAGTTTGGGCAGGAGCCCCCTGGGGCTTGACCAAAGGGGCGCAGGGGGGGCCCTTTGCCCCGGCTCCCCCTCAGGATGGAGGTGGGCTGGATCCTGGGGGCAGCCAGCAGGACAGACAGGGCCCAGAGGAGGCACAGGAGGAGGCGCAAGAGGAGGTGGGGTGAGAAGAAGAAATCAAACAAGAACGAGAACGAAAGAAAATGGTGAGAGACCGAAGCCAACTGAAACAGTCCGATGAAACAAAGCAAAAATAACATGATACAAATAATGACTGAAAACCATGCTGCTGGTCAAATAGCTAACCGAAGAACGTGGACATAAAAAAACGTATGAGTGATGTATTTAAACGGTGAAGGAGGAAGGTGACACAGCTCTAAAAATCTCAGATGGAACTCGAGTTTCAGAAACCTTGATTGCCATATTAAGACGGCATTCACAAAACACAAAACAGTGAGGTGTGTGTGTGTGTGGGGGGGGGGGGGGGGGTGGCTCATGACACTTAAAGCAACACTAAAGAGTTTGTTGCACCTTACAGTAAAATACATTTTCCAAAATCGTTTCAGTGGTTCATCAACTCATAACGACACTAGGGTGAACGGCACTTCACGGCATTCACGTCGTGGCCCTCTATCGGCTATAACCTCACTATGTAAGTTTACCAGATCGGGTAGCGAATCTGTAGTTGAATGGAACGACAAATTTTACATAAAATATCATAAAATAATGCAACATACTCCATCTTGTCTGCGGACAGTTGTTGTTTGCTGGATAAACAAATAGCGTGTGCGACAGAGGAATGGTGCTTTAGTGTTGCTTTAATGTACTCTATCTAGCCTCTTAATCTGAACTGTATTGTCTCTCTCTTTGATTAAGAACGTTATTTAAGCAGCAAGCCAAATCATCCCGTCGTCTGTTTCTTGACATTCATGAGAAGTGAAGACAGCGCTCCCGCCCGCAGCACAGCTGTGCTGGTGAGCAGGTGATAATGGCTTGTGTTTCTTTTGGTCCAGATTACTCTGGGGGATAGAGCAGGCGGAGCTGTCAGACATGAGGGAGGGAGAGGGGTGTGTGTGTGTGTGTGTGTGTGTGTGTGTGTGTGTGTGTGTGTGTGTGTGTGTGTGTGTGTGGGGGGGTCCTTACCTGTCATTTTCTATGAGTTTGTGATTGGTTCTCTGACAGCCCGGCCTGTCTAGGCTCCCCGAATGTCTAAAAGGTTGAAATGATCCAAATGGATGTGAAAAGATGTAAAAAAAAAAAAAAAAAAAAATGATGACTTTTTTTTTTTAAATAAAAATAAATACATTTTAAAAAATCAAAAGCAAAATGGGGCTGAAAATAATAATAAAAAAACTGTTTTGATCCGAGCCCACAAATATATCAGTCATGAAAGGTTCTACCCTAAGACATGTGCATGATTGTGTGTGTGTATTTGTGTGTGTGTGTGTGTGTGTAGCTTTATGTCTGTGAGTGACATTGTGGGTATGCATATATATATAGAGAGATGAACAGAGAGAGTGAGAGAATGAGAGAGAAAGAAAGAGGGATGGTTGTGTCTGCACCTCTCTCTCTCGGGTGAGTGGAATCCCGTATCGGGTCTCAGACAGGTCGTGCTGGCACTCCGGACCCGGTCCAGGCATGGCTGCAGATCACTGCACACACAAGAAAGAAAGGAAGAAAGGAAGATAGAAAGAAAGAAAGAAGGAAAGAAAGAAAGGACAGAAGGAAAGATAGAAAGAAGGAAAGAAAGAGAGGCAGAAAAACATAAACACAGAAAGATAGACAGAAAGAAAGAAAGAAAGAAAAGAACGAAAGGACAGTAGTCAGAGAGAAAGAGACAACATAAAAGCATACGTTAGACATGTCTACAACACACATCTCCATGGCTGATCACATTTAAGTTGACCTCCCAAGGACAGGCATCTAAAGCTTCAGCTGGACTCTTGCCATGGGAACGCATGGCTGATGCACTGAGACCTTGACATGTGCGTGAGTTTCACCATTACAGCGCAACTTGCGTCCTATTCTTGGTGTCCTCGACGTTTGCCAAAAGGCCTTAGTGACATTAGTGTCGGGTTGGTCGTCATTTGCTTTGGACAGGCACAAGTGACAGATGGTCCCACTCACAAAACCGCTATGAGATCCAAGTCAGGAACATATGTTTTGTTTTTCTTTTTTTCTTTTTTTGCAAAGTAATTGTGACCTTATACAGGGTGGAAATCCAGGCACTCTCATTCTCTCATTCTCTCTCTCTCTCTCTCTCTTCCTTTATCTCCATCTCTTTATACGTCATCCACCCATTTTTTTTCTCTCCGTGGCACTCTTACCTAACGCTGACCTCATCAGTGAATCTGAGAACGCGTTGGGGGACGGCACTGCGGGGACAGGCCATGCCCCCCTCCTGTCGCCGTGCCGACTTGCTTTTTAGGCATGCAGGAAGGGTAGAGCTTTGTGTGTGTGTGTGTGTGTGTGTGTGTGAGCAGAGGGGGGGAAATGAAAAAAAAAAAACATCAAGCGAGCATGCAAAACAGACAAAAGAGACAAAGAGAAAGCAAATCAATTGAAAGTGATCAGCAGGTGAAGCATCTAAACACAAATATGACCTGTAGGGCACTTTATGGGCAACTTATCTGATGGTAATGAGGCGTAATACTGGCCCTACCACAACCGTGGCACTGCCACCGTCGGGCTCATGGGGGCGCTCAGGGACACGACAACATAAAGTGATGGAGAGGGACAAGATGGCAGCTGTTCTGTGGCAACCTCAGGCTAGGGGTCTCAGTGTCAAACAAATGAAACAGAATTTCCTTTCTCAACAAAGAACATGAATCCCCTAATCTGAAGCTCCACGAGAAAAGCATGACAACAGAACAGGTGGAGAAATAGGCAAGCTAGTTAGCAGCGTGAGCGGTCTGTCATACATTACATGCATTTACTTTACTTTTACTTCATCATCACACACTCTTTAAACCTAAACAGTCCATAACACAAAACATCTCTTTGTGTTTAGCTAAAGTCCCATTGATGATAAACAGAAACATAAAACCCTTTTATCTCTATACCATAAAGAGGTCAACACTGGGGGTCAATGCTGGATCATTTCTATGAAGCCTGGAGAACAATTGGTCATCACATATCATCCCCAATGAATGTGCTACCCCATCAACATACTGATCCCTGATTATGAGCAGCCATTAACCTTTGACCCTGCACTTCTAGGAAATCCCTCAGGCCTGTCCACGTGACTTCAAACACCTGGCTGCCTAGCCTAGCTTATCTCAGTCTAAGCTAGCACAGGCTAGCCACCTGTGTATTATTATTATTATGATTATTATTATTATTATTACCACTCCTCTTACACATCCCTCTCCTTGTGGATGCATGCGCTTGCCAGCTGGATGTATTTAATCTGTCACACTTGTCACATGTCACATGTATATATTTGCCAGTGTTTAGCCTCCTACTTCCAATCGTAGCGCCAGCGCACTGACTCCCCCAAATGAACACACAGATGGGCCTTAATGCCACTAGGGAAACCATCATCAAATTGCTGAGAGGACGACTGGAGGAGTTACTGACTGTCACCAATACAGGGACGGACAGTCCAGCAGACAGCGTGGTATAACACGGTACAGTAAAACATAATTACATACAGTATGCACAGAAAATCGCCATCACATATTTAGTGGCACAGTGATAGTAATTACAGATAGCCTTGTGCTGAATAGAATATTACTTTATGGTTTATCTTAACCAAGATAACTAACATCTCCATCTCACTCTCTTTGTATTCAAACATTAGTCCACAAATAGCTTCATTAATTAACAGTGTTGCCGTTGGCTACAGTAGCAAACCTCTAAAATGGAAATGTACGTCTTTCTGAATGTATGAAATTGAATCGTGGAATGTGCATGGATAACCTCAGAAGACCAAAGGCTCTGTATGCAGATTAGATGCAATTCCGCTTATATAAACCCATCAACTGTGCTTTAGTGAAAATTATAGATTAAATGTGCACATACTCACTCTCACACACATGCAGAGAAATAGAAAACCCTAACAGAGGAGATTATGAGCTTTTGCACAATGTAGAATAAAATACATTGGTAGCAGATAACAACTGCAATCCTCATCAGGAAGTCTCTCTCTCTCTCTCTCCCTCCCTCTCTCTCTCTCACTCTCTCTCTCTCTCCCTGTCTCTCTCTGAACAGCATGTAAATCACATTCTCCAACACAACATAGTGACAAATAAACACCTAGAGGTGCCAATCTCTTCATCTGGAAACATCTAACAGCCTCAGTGTCCCCCAGGAGAGAGCTGGGCCTCATTAACACTATCCCACTCCATGACTGATATAAGCGGGGTACAGCTAGGCCTACTGTACATGTTGAATATTGAAGCTAAAATGGCTGCTTCCTCGGCCCCCTTGGATCAGGTGAGGTGAAGACCCTGAACCCAAATCGTAACATTAGCACTCATATGAACCAT
>NC_084994.1:39975686-39978186 GCF_963854185.1 Sardina pilchardus
CTACAGTTTTACTACAGTTTACTACGGTCTACTGCAGACTCAGCCACTAACATGCAAAAGGACGACTACAGTGGCTACTACTCACTACTGTGAAAGTGCCATTCCTCTAACATGCACCCGGTCTACAGTGTAACTGTGAGTGGACTCCCCTTCCAGAAACGGACAGGTCATCTAAGACTTTTAAGTCTCCTCGAGTGAGAGACTGAGCTTACGGCACGCCAGAGAGACAGAGTTCAAGTCTTTTTTTTTTCTTTTTCTCAGAGGTCAAAGTCCAGGAGACCTGGTCTTTTTCAGGAACAGGGAGCTGTGTTGGGGCTAACGGTCCAGCGATAAAGGCGAGAGGGACGATAAAGTGGAAACCCTGGCAGGTGTCTTCACTGTTAAATCTGAGGCCATGAAAGCCCCTGTCCTCCGAGAAACTGTACAAAATACGCTGACCAAAAAAAGTTTAAGTCCAATGAGGTCATAGGCATCCATTAGATGCTACTATTACTGTACATAATTATAAACAGTTCCTAAACTGTTACCAACATCTTTGATGTTAAGCTTAACTTCATCATCAGACTTGATCATAATCTGATATAACAAGAAAAGAAACAGCAGATGAAAAAATGTATATTAGAGTGTCTAGCTTTTTTCTTAGAGTCGTGGACATATCATATGCCGTGCAATAACATGAGCTGTAGTATAGGGGGCGGGGCCTGAGCTCCCGTGTCTACAATGGACCTTGTCCCTCCCGGCCTCCGCTGGACACAATCAAGTGTTGCCACGGTAACCATGACCCCCCCCTCACCCACCCACCTGAGGACAATACCGTAATACCATCATCATAATCTGTCTCAATGATGCGATGAGATCCTGAGACACACACACACACACACATTGGATCATAATTTTTACAAACACATAAACAATGTTGATCACAAATTGTTATTTGGATGAATGCGTGCACACACACGCACGCACGCACCCACACACGTATGCACACACAAACACTTCTTGGTCACTGCATGTAGAACATATGTGGGATAAAAGTTGTGACTGCCCCTAAATTCCCTGTGCTAAACATGATGCTGTCTATTGCCTTGTCTTGTCTAGTTATACTGTATGTTTGCATGTAAGGGTTATTATGCCCAATATTTGTGTGTGATGTACTGGCCTAAGAAGAGGCTTTGGGTTTGCTGCTGGACCCTCTTGTGTTGCTGGTGACATCTCCCTGGTCAAGATTACCATTCCAATTCATAACTAAAAATGGAGCCTTTGCACACTGCTACTTGGTCTTTTAAGTGTTTTTAAATCACACATCAATTTCACTTTCTCTCTTATACTGTTTTTCTCGGATACACACACACATATAAACGCACACACACACACACACCCACATGCACACCCACACTCGCAGACACTCGGACATGCACACGCACACACGCTTACACACATGCAGACACACACACTTACACACACGCAGACAAACACATACACACAGACACAAACACACACACACACACACACACAGACACACACACATGCAGACACACACACAGACACACACACTCACTCTGAAGCTTCTTCTCCCCGTGCGTGTGCCTGCGGGGCATGTAGGGTGAGGGCTGAGGCAGGGGTATGGAGGACATGTCGTGGGACTGCAGCTTGTACCAGTGAGGCTGGTCATCCAGCAGGGCCGTCTCCAGCTCTATCAGAATCTGCCACAGAGACGGGGAGAGAGAAAGAGGAGGGGGAGGGGGGGGGGGGTAGTAGTGGTGCATCAGAGAAATGAATTAGATAGAGAAGTTACAAAGTTAGAGACTTTCTCTCTCTCTCTCTGTCTCTGTCTCTCACACACACACACAAACACACAGACACTCACACATACTGTACAGACACAAACACAGACACAGACACACTCACACCCGCACACGCACACACATGCACACACACTCACACACTCACACCTACACATGCTCACTCACACACACACACACACACACACACACACACACACACACTCACACACTCACACCCACACATGCTCGCTCACACACACCCACACAGTACACACACACACACCCCCACACACACAAACACACCCCACACACAGACCTCTCCCAGGAAGTCGCTCTCCTCCTCCTGAACGCGGGGCTGGTCCCAGACGGTGATCTCCAGCATGCGCTCCCTGAAGTCGCGGCGGTGCACGTGCGGGTACAGGAAGGTCTGGTTCCACTTGGGCTCCAGGCTCTTCTTCACCGTCTTCGTCCGACGCTTGCTCTTGTCGCTGCGCAGGGGAGCGGTCAGCCGATGAGAGATGGACATGTATATTACTGTTCAAACCCACATTGCTGTATGCTTTCTTTCTTTCTTTCTTTCTTTCTTTCTTTCTTTTTTAAATGGTCTTATCACTCTATTATTTGTCAACGCTAGCTTTAGCAACACTGTAATTCACGCTAGTTACCAATAGTCATGCTTGAAAAGAAAGAACTTGAAAAAAACGAATTGAATGGAA
>NC_084994.1:39980686-39990686 GCF_963854185.1 Sardina pilchardus
CCCGGTAACGCCTTTCCGTTCCACTGCAGCACCTCATCGCCTGCAAAGGAAAATGCAACACAAACACATGAGCGCAAGCCTGGACTACTGACATGAAATCACATCAGATCAGAAATATCTACTAAAACTACCACACACAATCACATGACCACAAGCCTGGACTACTGACATGAAGTCGCTTCAGACCGGTAATATCTAATAAACTACCATGAGTGTTGTGCCAATTTGTGCCAATTTGGCACAAACATGTTTGGCTATTGCTAAATTTACATAAATTGTCAAGGACACAAAGCACATAACCACAAGCCAGGACTATTGCCATCTAATACAACAATTATCTAGACATGAGCTGTTTATATCGTATGTCTTTACTGTAAACATACAGTACTTGTCCCTAAACATACATGTTTATGATGCTGTGCTGTATATGTTACAGTAATCACTTACAGTACGATAAATCATCCACAAGGTGACTTAAAGGCTGGCCTAATGGGTGAATTAATCTAGAGAACTTGATTGGTGAAAAGCCCAATTATACCAAATAGCCACTTCAAGGAACTGCTTGAGGGACTTCAATGGGACAGAATTCTCAGTAGTTTGTAGGCTAACTGCTATAGCCCACTGTGGGTAAAGGCAGGATAACGTTACACAATGACAGGGGATGACAAGTTCAGCATGCCCTCTGGAGGGTTGGATAACTGCGTCCATTTTAGGAATGCAGAGTGTGCAGACTCTCAACCTGCTGCACACCTGCACGTAAATGTCCAACGATGTCAGCCAGGCTTCCTTTCTTGACTTTGGTGATGAAGGCTCCGAGCCGCCCTGTCTCCGTCATCTTTCCCCCGACCACCTGTGAAGACCCAGAGCACCATCGTCATTATCATCATCATCATCATCATCATCATCATCAGATGACTAACCACTGATCAGCTGGCACAGGGCAGGTGAGTAGTAGCAGCATAGGTAATCTAGCTCTGAGGAGCCAGCACAAGAGATGTAGGCTACTGTACACGTGGATGGGTGATCAGAAATCAAAATGGTTTATGTTAAACATTATATATGAACAAAATATATGTGTTCATATGTCATATATGTATGTTAAATATTATATATATGAACTAAATATATGTGTTCATGTGTCATTTATGTATACATTACAGGCCTATGTAAGTATTCATTCACAGTATGTATGTATACGTACAGTAGGTACCGTATATGCATGCACACCCTCTGTATGCTTTCAGTATCTATAGTTCTATAGCAACATTGAAAAGCTTTTAACTACACCATCATAAAGCATGTCAGACTAAATGGTAGGGCACGGAGCTCAGTATTGATATGATGGTATTCAGTAACACACTAGAAATCAAGACAGGCAAGGGTAGGACTTCCGGCAACAGGAGGGTCAGGGGATAATGATTGTGTGTGTGTGTGTGTGTGTCTGTGTGGGTGTGTGTGTGCTTGTGGTCTCTCTCTCTGTGTCTGTGTGTACTGTATGTGTGTGTAGTCTCTCTATCTATGTGTGTGTGTGTGTGTGTGTGTGTGTGTGTGTGTGTGTGTGTGTGTGTGTCGTCTCTCTCTTTCTCTCTCTCTGTGTCTGTGTGCATGTGTGTGTAGTCTCTCTATCTGTGTGCGTGTGTGTGTGTGTGTGTGTGTGTGTGTGTAGTCTCTCTCTCTCTCTCTCTCTGTGTCTGTGTGCATGTGTGTGTAGTCTCTCTATCTATGTGTGTGTGTGTGTGTGTGTGTGTGTGTGTGTGTGTCGTCTCTCTCTTTCTCTCTCTCTGTGTCTGTGTGCATGTGTGTATAGTCTCTCTATCTGTGTGTGTGTATGTGTGTGCTTTGGTTGTGTGTGTGTGTGTGTGTGTGGGGGGGGGGGGGGGGGTGGCGGGGGTAATAATTGGCTGTAAAGTGCACGCCTTCAGCCCCCATTAGACTCACCTTCAGCCCCAGGAGGGAGCCAGCTTCCCTGGGCATGGCCGAGCGCTTGCTCAGGGTGATGCGGCCGATTAAATGATCTCCCTCTTTGGACGGCTGCCACGTAACCGGATGCTGGCCAGAGAAGAGCAGAGTCGAGAGAGGAGAGGAGAGGAGAGGAGAGAGGAGAAAAGAAGGAAGGGGAGGATAGGAGATGAAGAGAGAGAAGAGAGGAGAGGAGAGAAGAGAAGAGGAGAGGGGAGAGGAGAGGAGAGGAGAAGAGGATATGAGAAGAGAGAGAGGAACCAGTGTTTTGTAATCCCTTTAGTACACAGCCAACAGGGAGCAATACAAGCTCTTACTCACCCTCTCACCCTCTTTTACACTCACTCTCTCACTCTCAACATCACCTCCTCTCTCTCTCTCTCTCTCTCTCTCTCTCTCTCTCTCTCTCTCTCTCTCTCTCTCTCTGTCTCGCTTACACTCACCCTCTCATTCTCAATATCACCCTATCACTCTCATTCTTGTTTTTTTGTTTTCATTCTCATTCTCATTCCAATTCACACTGTCTATCCCACTCGCTCAGGCTGAAAGGACTATCATTGCTTCTGGATGTTCCAGATACTTCACGGGGTAATGCACAGAACAGATAATGTCACACACAAACATGTTCAACAACGTAGTTACCCTCATTCAGACAGGCATGAGTGTTGTGCCAATTTGGCACAAACATGTTTGGCTATGGCTACATTTACATAAATTGTCAAGGACACAAAAACAAACACACCGTATGTAAAGTCATATGTAAATGTTTTTATGCGATGATTTGACTTGCTCATGTTTAAATCGGACCAGCTATACTAGTCAAACTACAAATAAATCAGGACTCTTTGCCCAGTGTTGATGCCCTGTCAACTACACAGCCACAATTACAAATCAAAATAAACATACTGCACAGCCCAGGATCACATAGCATACATATCCCAGGGCATACATAACCTACACGGTTTCTTCTGAAACATAAATCATATTCAACTCTGGCAGTCATAACAACAACTGTACACAATAAAGAGACACCATGAGACATCATGTATGTGGACAAGGCCCATCCGAATATGAGAGCAGCCCAGACTAACAGTTCAGCTCTTAATATGGTCCTGGGTGAGTAATATATGAATAAAGTGACTTGACCTGACTCAACTTGTCTACAGTGACTTGGTCTAATTAGGGGTGCAGTACCACACTGTGTCTGCAGGGGGAGCAGCACTCCAACATCTCTTCCCCCTCTGGCACCATAGAGGAAGAGTATAGTAGGGGAGCCAGCAGTTCACACAAGCTAAATTGGACTAAATGACAACAGGGGTGGCGCCATGTGAGCACTTACATGCCATACAGCTGGGTCCATTGGGTAGCAGTCCCAGTCGCCTGGAGAGAGGGATACATTTGTCAAAAAGAGAGAGAGAGAGGAATGGAGAGAATAAGAGAGAGAGAGAGAGAGAGGGGGGGGGGGTGGAGAGTGATTAGTCTTCTCATACTGGTCAGGCAATGTCAAACCCTGAACAAATCTGTAAATTGTCATATGACATTTTGAGATACAAATTCAACACCAATTCATTTCGATATTTCCTTCATATTGCAACATATTATGTACGTACATGCAACGCAAATGCAATGCAAATGCATAGGCTATGTGCATCATTCCCCCTTTGCTTGCCTTAATAACTGCCGTATGCTCTCTAACTAACGTACTGCCACTCTAGCGCGATGGGCAGCTTCGATGAAATGACCTCACACAAACCCTGACCTAAAGTGACCTCTAAATCTATCCCACTAAACCCTCATGATGACAGTGTTTACTAATATTGCCCAACGCCACGGATGTCAGATTATACTGTGCGATGGGAGGCTTGGGCCTGCTCTCGTGTCTCAGACTCCGGCCATGATGCAAGACTTCAACAGCCAGACCTGGGTTGAACCCGGGCCTCATCCGGTCCCGATCCGGTCCCTGGATCTTGATTCTTTCTAACGGAGCAGGCACCCTTCTCTCTCTCTCTCTCTCTCTCTCTCTCTCTCTCTCTCTCTCTCTCTCATCTCTCTCTCTCTCTCTCTCTCTCTCTCTCTCTCTCTCTCTCTCTCTCTCTCTCTCTCTCTCTCTCTTCTCTCTCTCTCTCTCTCTCTCTCTTTTTTCTCTCTCTCTTTTTTTCTCTCTCTCTTTCTCTCTCTCTCTCTCTCTCTCTCTGGCTTCGGCACTGCTGTCAAACCCCCCTATGTTGACTGATTAATTAAATCTCAAGGCTCATTGCCTCCACTGTCAGCCCCAATGAATATCTGCCTTCAGCTCTCCTGTAGTATTACTGCGACCGACGCACCTTTCCCTTGAGCAGCCCCTCACCCCCAAACATCTTTATCATGTTTATGGGGGGGGGGGGGGGTGCAGCCCTTTGCACAACTACGCCACACGTGAGTGATGTTGGTGTGTGTGTGTAATGTTTGGGCTCGCAATAAAGCGAGAAAGTGTTTAAAAGTGCCCAAGATCCCAACGAGATGTTATACAGTGGCGCGTAAAAGTTTTACGGTCTCATTTGACCAGTCTGATTGCATCCGTAAAGCTGAGGACCCTCAACCTGAACCTTTTTACGCAGGACATGTACTGTAAGTTGTGAGTGAGACAAACCCCCCCCCCCCTCCTTATGCCAGTTGGGGGCTTGAGGAAATAGGAGTGTAGTTTACAAGCAGGCTTTTATGATTTTCCTGCCAGCACACACAAAAAAAACATGACTTCCTATTCATGTGATGTGAGATAGAAAGGGCTCAGCTGGCCTGCTTACAGTACAAGGCATTGATTTGAAATACAAGTGATGGAAATGAGTGGGGAAAAACACATACAAGTCAAATGTGACGCAAAAACGAACAAAAACGTGCCATGTTTAGATCTGTCAGGACTGTTGTCGTGGAACAAAACAAATAAGAACAGCAGTGGAAAAACAGCAACAACAAGGAGAAGAAGAGTGGCCATACATCTTAACCCTTATCTCGATGTTCTGCTCAGCAGTGAAGGTCAAGACGACCTTCCTGTACATCTCAGAGAGAGCCGGGGTGGATCAAAGGGGAATGGGAGCGAGCGGGGATCACTCCTGTGTTGTTCCTGCTGCTGGTGTGGAGCTGAGGTGGGAGCCCCTGGAGCTTTGGAGCTGAGAGCTGAAGGAGAAGCCTCCTCATAAGGACGCATCCTCAAAAAAAAAGTCTGATCAAGGCCTTCAACGCTTTAGTACCATCACACCACATCAGGGCTTGTGGTAGTTAGAAGGTATCATGGGAATCTTAAGGATATGAGAGGAGGCGGGAAAGAGAAGGGAAGAGAAGAGAAGAGAAAAGAAGAGAAGAGAGGAAGAGAAGAAGAGAAGAGAAGGGAAGACAAAAGAAGAGAAGAGAGGGGAGAAAGGGAGGAGGAGAATAAAGAGGGGATGGCATGAGAAAAGAAAACAATGAACGCAACAACGAAAAGAAGAGATGAAAGAAGAGGAAAAGCAAACGGTTTAAAGGGGGGGAACTCGGCTCGGTCGCTCAGATTGGCTTCTGTTCACTTCTGGGCCTGAGAGTTAAGACGGCCAATTGCGCGTCCCTCGCGCGCCCAGCGGCGGACAGCACTCTGCGGTCTCCAGCACTCTAATCTGGGCTTTAGGAAAAAAGGACCAGTGCTGTGCTGTGGGATTGGAGCGGAGAGGAGCGGAGGCCGACCCAGAGGCAGGAGTCAGGAGTGAGCCGGGGTGAGACTGAGGCTGGTGCTAAGCCTGGTTGCCATGGTCACACCCTGACTCTCTAACAGAGGCGAGCTGGGGGTGGGTTGGGGAGCAAGGGGGGAGGGGGGGAGGGGGGTTGAAATCAAACAAGCCTTTTTTTTTTTGAGGTTACAGAAAAGTTTGGGCGAACAAAATGGGCAACGCCGGGCTGGTGTGTGTCGAGAACAGATGAGTTGTCGTCGGTGAGGTTGTTGTCGGGGCTCGGGCCAGGGCATTACGTTAGCCGATGACCTAATTCCCTCTGGCCTGGAACAGAATCCAGAGCGCCAGCCTGCTGCCTGCCTGCCTGCCTGCCTGCCTGCCTGCCTGCCTGCCTGCCTGCCTCCCCCCGAAAAAGATGAGAGGAGAGCACGTCAAGAGAGCAACGGGACGGTGAATCACGCCGACGCTGATGCGTTTGACATTTACTTTCTTGAACATTCATTTGCATGTATTCATCAAGCGGGTGATTTTCATCAGTAGTTTGTGAGAGAAAAAACAATTAGACCCAAGAACAGGGAGCACTGTATCATGCACAGGGATATATCAGCTACATTTCACTAACGACCCCAGCTTTCCTTATATTCATTGGTTGTCACATTGAAGTTGTTATAGATTGGTAAGGTCTCTGTCTGTAAGACGCCATCTTGTTCCTAACAATATGTCTTATTGTACCTGTAGTTGTACTTGAGATAAACATACCTGTTTCGCCCACACCTGACTGGTCTCCCACTATCCAGACTATTCACATGGTGTTATGTGTCAGCAGTGGCAACAAAACCATGCGCCAACATGCGCCAATTGTTCCACCAAACCCATTGCTTGCTGTACAGCTAGTTGGCTAACCAGTTTGTTTGTAGGCCTAATGCCTTGTCGACTTGAAGAAAGAATGTCCAGAGAATGTAGGTTTTTCTAGAACAATGTGACAATAATCTGATTATACATTCAGGACCTAAAGTCATCATTAGCATTAAGACATCTGACCACGCATTATCTGCCAGGACTGGGTTGTATAAGTATGTTATATAATTGTATAAGTTGTGTGTAGTTCTCTACTCAATTTTGATTCACAACGGTTTTTATAGCATTAATGTATGACCTCCAAATCCCATCTAATCTCTATGTATGTTTTCCGTCCAGATGTGCCCATAATCGCACACAAAAAAAAACAGACTTCCATGCTTTGAAAATGTTAGCTGCATGCTAACCATACCATTCTTATTTGCTAATGTAGGTAGCCTATTCTAAGAGCCTGGATTAGCACGATCCCTATAGTGTCCACACCTCCATCATGAGCTGGGGAATGTGCAACAAAGAAAGAGACTTGGACCGTGATGTGCTGTGCTGTGCTGTGCTGTGCCCTGGACCCTTGCCTAGATGACAGCTGAGTTTGAAACGGATCTGGTCTGGATCCACCATAGATCTGATTAAGGGCCCGCTGCTATTTTTTTTTTTTTGCGGGAGCCAAAACCGGACGTAGAGGAAATGCGACTGAAGCGGAGAACTAAAAGAACCAAAAGCGGTGTGGGAAAAATAGAACTCTGTCTGAACTAGCCCAACGTCTGATGTGCACACTTCCTGGAATGGGTTTAGCTTTATGAAATATTTGCCATATGCATCCTTCCCGCAGTTCTGCCCTCTCTGTGGACCACGATCCTCTCTTCTGCTCTCAGTGGCGTCAACAGAAATGAAGCTCGTCTCCTCTCCATGCCAACCCTCCTGATCAGAATGTAATCCCCATCCCACCCCAACACCACATGTCCTTGTGAGCATACTTCTCCACCCTTACAGTGCGCAGTTGGCACAGCTTTAGTGTGCATGCTAAATGCACTAGTGTAGCCTATAAAGAATTAAATCCGCGCTTGAAATGAAGTCAAACTCTGCCATGATATGCAGTTAACTTTGGAGCGTTGCTATCTGTGTAACTAATTGAACCTGTAATGTAATGAGTTGTTATGAACCAGGCTACACAGACAGTGTCCTGGATTAAGCGTAGTGCTAGACATGGATATTCTTTCAAAGCAGATGCTCATTGAAGTTTTCTTGGACTGCTTACTCCGAATAAAGGAAACTGGATAGGCCTACTGTTCGGCTGACTGAAAATACTTAAAGTAACACTACAGCACTTCTTCTCTGTCACACACACACTATTTGTTTACCCAGCAAATAACGATGTCCACAGACAAGGTAGAGTATGTTGCATGATATTATGAAAGTATGATGTATTGCAACATTGAACCAAGTCAAATTTGTAGTTTATGTCTCACTCCATCGAACTACAGATCTGCTACCCGATTCGGTAAACTTACATGCGGTTATAGGCGATAGAGGGCCACAAGCGAGTTGTTACGAGTTGATGAACCACTGAAATGATCACTGACATTATATTAAAGGGGAACTTGGCAACTATTTCAACTTTAATAAGATTAAATGATCTGTTCCGGGGAAAATGGTGACTTTCCCCGCTCCCCCTAGCGTCCCCAGGCCGAAAACCAACCTTGGAACGTTGGGACTTACCGACCCGGCAAGAGAAACTCTAAATCGTGTTTCTTACCTTGTAACATCCACATTGTTCTGCTGAACTTATGCTAACCGTTTCGCTAGCATGTAAACAAATCCACATGCTTTATCGTTACTTTTTCTCCACAGTTACGCACACTTTCTCCAGCAGCTAATTCTACCTAGTGGGGCTTTAAGGTACAAAAACACTCTTTGTTGCTTTAAGACAGGAAACAGGAAGTGGTTGGGTGTTATCATTCCGTACCTCTTTCGCCCATGCTCTCCATCTCCACGTCCTCGCAGCTGGTGTACTCGGGCGTGGAGCCGCCCTCCTCCTCCGAGCTGCTGATGGACATCTGCCGCTTGTTGCCCCCGCCGCCCTGTCTGGCCCGGTAGGCCCGCGGCGGCGGCGGACGCAGCGACTCCGACTGGTCGGAGCTGAGCGAGTCGATCCGCAGGAGCCCGTCGCCGGGCGCCGGACCCCCACCGCCGCCGCCACCTCCGCCTCCGACGTGCCGTCCCTTGTGCGCCGGCATGGCCGGCTCCAGGTGGGGCCCCCCGGCCTTGGGCGGCCCCCACTCCTGCGAGTCCCTGAGCTCCGGGGGCAGAGGCCCCGACCGGGGCCCGCCGGGGCCCGGCTTGTGCAGGGAGCCCTGGCTCCCATGACCACCCCCACCACCACCACCACCTCCACCTCCACCCCCTGCGGTCCTATCCACCGAGTACGCCCGGTGGTTGTCCATGAGCATCTTGCGATCGTCCATACCGGGGCCGCCGCCGCCTCTCCGGGCGGAGCGAGGCCCCCCCTCTCTGCGGCACTCGCCCCCGCCGTCGACCCCCACCTCGTTGAGGGCCATGTCGCTGTGGTGGCGCTCGTGCCGCGCCTTGGACACCTTGGCGTGCATGCGCATCTCCTGCTCCTCCTTCTGCGGCTTGACCGGGTAGCGCGCCAGGTTGGGGTCGCTGCGGTAACGCGTCTGGAACTCCTCCTCGCGCTGCCGCTGCCGCTCGGCCTCCTCGTCCTGGGCCGAGCGCCTCCGCGGGTCCGACGACGACGACGGCGGCGGCGGCTGTCCGCCGGTCCCGTCCAACCCGCCGGGCTCCTCCTCCTGGCTGTGGGCTTTCTCCAGGCGCCGCCTGTCTCCCGGGGGACGCTCCTCGGACGACTGCTTCCCGGGGACCCGCCTCCGTTCTCCTCGGCCAATCACCTTTCCGTTCTGCTCGTGGAGGGACACCGGTCGCTTCCTGTGGAAGGAGGAAATAGCAACAGAGTCAGGTATTGTGGCACAGCTCATTTTCTGTCCGATTTTTGGCGTTTTGTTTTCAAGGTTTGCATTTCCAGTTCGGGTCAGCATAGATTTTTTACCTTGTAATAGGACCTATGCCTTCAATATACATTAAAAAAACATATCATTACATTTATCATAATGAATTCATGGTTTTGAGTTTTCATTTTAAATCATGATGACAATTTTAATGGTAACATTTACTTTACACCACTGAAGCGCTCAGTAAAAACTAAAACGTATCAGATGGATTTTAAGGTGAACTGAGTGTGTCTGGCATTATGTAGGCTTGCTGTGTAGTCTGCTGAAAACAGAGTGGTGAGCAGAAAAGAGGCAAGGCTAAAAAAAAGACAAAGGAATTCAATTCAAAGGCGCAGGAGGACTCGAACCTTCTGGCCTACTTTTGTGTCGCTGCGATGTAAGGACAATGTTGCTTCTACTTTAAAAAAAAAGAAAAGAAATAGACTAAAAAGCAGGGATTAGAGGCTGCATGCTCTGCTCTGGTCGTTGGAAATATGGTGT
>NC_084994.1:39995686-40003186 GCF_963854185.1 Sardina pilchardus
ACACTACACCAGCACCCCACACCTCTCCCATTCTCTCTCTCTCCATCTCTCTCTCTCTCCTTCTATCATCCTCTCTCTCTCCATCTCTCTCTCTCTCTCTCTCTCTCTCTCTCTCCTTCTATCATCCTGTCTCTCTCCATCTCTTTCCACCCACTACAACCACTGTGCAGCAGCACAGCCAGAAAGGAGAGAGCAAAAGGGATATATTTGAGATATGAAAATGCAGAGGAGGGAGAGATACAGCAAGAAGGGGGGAGAATGAGAGTGAGAAAAGGATGAGTGTATGACCTGAAGACACAAAAACAAGAGAGTTCAAAACAAAAGACAATTAAAAGTAGGTGCCTAGAAAGAGAACACCCATCAGGGTCTACACCTGCACACAGACACATACACATGCACACACACTCCCCCCTTAAAGAGTTTGCGTTGGACCTGTAGCTGATCATGTCCTACAGTACACGTGTGTGTGTGAGCAAAGGCCTTTGAAACATGTAACCAGAGAGAGAGAGAAAGAGAGAGAAAGAGAGTGAGGGGGAGACTGGATTGTTCATGGCGAGATTACTCTGCAGCATTCTGTGTGGTCGAGGAGCGGCTAAAATAATCCAGCTCTTAATCCTTGAATTAGATCGAATTCCAGCTGCACGCATGCAGGGAGAATACATGTGTGTGTGTGTGTGTGTGTGTGTGTGTGTGTGTGTGTGTGTGTGTGTGTGTGTGTGTTCGTCTTCCTTTTTCCCAGAAGTTTTTTTCTCTCTATCTATAAATGCCATTTAGAGCATGGTCCTTCCTCCAGAGGCATGGATGTGAACACGCCCCATGTGCAACCCCCTCCAACCCGCCTCCACGGGACTGTATCACTAAACAATCAAAATGTAGGACAGCTACAAAATGACGACAAAAATCCTACAACAAACAGGCCTGGGTGGGGAGAGAGAGAGAGAGAGAGTAGGTAGGAGGGTAATCCCTGGCAGTGTCATGGGATCTGTACGTTCCTGGATAGCGTGCATGTGTGTGTGTGTGTGTGTGTGTGGTTGGGGGGGATGAAAGGTGTGTGCAGCTGAGAGGAGAACTCCTAATCAAGTCACATGACCAGAGGGTTCATTCTGGAGTTGTCAACCCCAATGCAGACAATTGCATGTTTTTTATTTCTGTTTTACCGTCCTTGTTCAATACAAGTTTTTCAGCAGAGGCGGTGTGTGTGGTCTGGTGTGGTGTGTGCGTGTGTGTGTGTGTGTGTGTGTGTGTGTGTGTACAGTATGTGTGTATGTGTGTGTGTGTGTCAGAGTGTGAGAGACAGACAGAGAAAGAGAGAGAGGAAGAGAAAAGAGGCATACAACATCTTGATTAAAACAATAGCAGGTGTTTAAATACCAAAAAAAAAAAAAAAAACATTAACAAGCATTACAACCTAAAATAAAAGAAAACACACACAGAGCTCTCAGTGGGGCTCTTTTAAAACAACCTGTCCACCCTCCCACCCCATGGTCAATAAAAAATCCCCTCAATGTTGCTGACCACCTTACAAAAAGATTCTGCCATCACTTCCCCCTGAAAGATTCCACAGGATTGGTTGAGACTCCTCTCAACATCTTACATTGTGTAACCTTGTCAACCAGATGGCCATTTTTGCTGAGCTCGACAACAAAAAAGCCTTGATGACAGTACAGACAGAGAGATGGAGTGAATAAGAGAGAGAGAGAGAGAGAGGAAGAGAGAGGGAGAGAAAGAGAGAGAGGAAGAGAGAAATGGCACATCACTCAGTCCTGGTGGCTTAGAGAGAGCATCGCGGAGTTCATAAGAGGAAGGTTTTGTTCATTTCCTGCAAATGTCTCCTCACACAAAATGCACTTCTCCATGGTAACCACATCACAGGGTAAGAATAAGGAATGAGCGTGTGTGTGTGTGTGTGTGTGTGTGTGTGTGTGTGTGTGTGTGTGTGTGTGTGTGTTCGTGCGTGCGTGCGTGCGTGCGTGTGTGTGAGTATGTTTGTATGCGTGCATATATATGCATATAGTAGTATGTTATATGAAAAATGGTGACACCTGAAAGGTACAAGAAGAGCAACAAAAACTAAAACGTACCGATCTGATTCATCTTACTGATCTGATTCATCTTACTGATCTAATTCATCTTACTGATATGACTCATCTTACTGATCAGATTCATCTTACTGATCTGATTCATCTGATTCAACAAGAAGCCACACTCACACACACACACACACACACACACACACACACACACACACACACACACACACACACACACACACACACACACACACACACACACACACACACACACACACACACACACACACACACACACACACACACACACACACACACAAACACAAAGGACAAGTGTGCATATTTACTGTAGACTGCAGAATACTCCCTGTGTCTCAAATCACATATACTAATATACTCATACACTAAATATACTATACTTTGCTTTTAAGTATAATCTGCATTCACACTGAGAGAGGAGAGTGTCAGTGCAGTATACTATACAAAAGACGACGGTGGATGCACGGAATGTCATTTCCAGTGGTCCATCTGCTGTGAGTGGCCTTAGGAGACTTCTGTAAGTAAACTGTAGCAGAGATTATGTATGCGTTTAACCTTTGACCTTCACATATGTCCCATCCAGCGGGGGCTTTTTATAAGTACAGCACAAGCCGCGTGTGTATGCGGTAATGACCGGTTAGGAGCGGTTTCGGTTCATGTCAAGCGATTCAACGCAATTTGTCTCAATCGAGTGTAATTTGGAGACGCAGGGCCGGCCATGATTGCGGCTGCATCTGCACAGCTGCGTGAGAACGGGAGAGAATCTGATTTCCTGCTGACGTGGGGCGGGACACACACACACACACACACAAGCCCTGATGTCCAGCGTCATCATTTTACGGTCATTTCCTCTGCCGCTGTCGTCCTCGTCGCCTGGTTTCCTTTCCGTCTCACTTCCTTCCTTCGGCTACACGTGACTCAGTCTCTCCCTCCGTCATGAGATGACTTTACACGAGGACTCCAAGTGACCAAGAGGGGCCACCTTAGCGACCGTATCCACGACAACCACCTAACCGCTTCCCATCACAATACGCTAACCATAGCACAGGACGGTCGGGTACGCACAACCCAACTGTCAAACGTCTTTTAAACGTCTTTGAAATAATGTGCGTGGCTGTTAATATGCAATATGGCTATATAGTATGGCGGGGTATTAGTGGTGGATATAGGAGGAATTATGAGTGCTCGTGTTCATTATTGATCTGAGAATGAACTGCTCTATGAAGTAGACGTATTATCATTACAGCACATAAGAACAGGCAGTGTGTGTGCTGTGCAGCATCTACAGTATATTCCATAATAAGCATAACAACGTTCAACAAAAATGTTTCTTATTCTGAGCAGAGAGGGAGAGTGCAACCACACACACACACACACACACACACACACGCACACACACATATGTGCACGCACACACGCACACGGCCATGTCATCCAACTGTGGCTCAAACTGGCCTTTTGGCTGTCAGCAAGTCTAGACCGCCTACATCAGCAGCACCACTGGCCATTTTTAAACAGGAGGAGGAGGAGGAGGAGGAGGAGGAAGAGGAAGAGAAGGAGGAAGAGAAGGAGGAGGAAGAGGGGAACAAGGCAGATTAGGAGGAAGAGAGCGCGGAGGAAAAGAGGAGGTATAGAAGTGGGAGAGGAGAGTGATGAGAGCTTATTGTCACTGAAATCACTGAGTCAGAAGAGAGTGAGTGATTGAGAGAGAGAGAGAAAGAGAGAGAGAAAGAGAGAGGGAGAAAGAGAGTGAAAAAGAGAGAAGTCAGCAGGAAAAGTAGGGGGACTCTCTGTAACATTCTGTAATCGCTAACTAACCACAACCCAGCTATGCGAGGCCGGAAAAAAAAAAAAACTAAGAGAAAAGCCACTCCGTCCGTGTACGCTGTCAGCCGCACGCCGTCTGCTAACACCGACTCCCCCGTCGCCGTAGAAACAACAAGCCAGGGAACGGCTAAACATAGAGCAGCTTTAGCTGAAGGAGCTCAAAGAAGCGAGGCACGCCGCTCACAGCCGAGTCGACGTTGCTGACGCGACGGAAAGCAGAAGCGGGACGAGGCCCTGTCAGCCGTGAGGTAGCCCAGATACGGCGGCGGTGGCGGTGGTGGTGGTGGTGGTGGTGGAGCGTTGAGACGTCAGAGAGACATTTTCGTCCTCTGACAGAGATTAATGGCCGCCCTGCCTGGCGTCGTCATGGTGCCCGGCGTGCGCGCTCTCTCTCTCTCTGTCATGTCCGCGCTCTGCCACTAGGTGCCACTGTAGCGTCTTCAACGCAGCAGAGCAGAGCAGAGCAGAGCAGGTTGTCCACTTCCCCCCTCCCTCTCCACCTCTGTGCTTTCTGCTCTCTTCTCCTCTCTTCTCTCTTTTCTTCTCTTCTCCCCTCCTCTCTTTTCCTCTGTTCTCCTATCTTTTCTTCTCTTCTCCTTCTCCTCTTCTCCTCTCTTCTCTTTTCCTCTGTTCTCCTATCTTCTCTTCTCTCCTCTTTTTTTCTCTTCTCTTCTCCTCTCGTCTCATCTCTTTTCTTCCCTTCTCTTCTTATCATTGCTTGCCTATTTACCTCCTTTTTTGACATCTTTCTGTACCTCTTACTCTCTCTCTCTCTCTCTCTCTCTCTCTCTCTCTCTCTCTCTCTCTCTCTCTCTCTCTCTCTCTCGCTTTGAAGAGTTTTGTCCCACTGACATAGCCCCAGGACCACTTACAGAAAAAAATCACACAGGACAATGGCTCTTCCCACAGAATCATTCACACACACAGTCAGGCACATAGGCACAGTCACAAACACACACACAGTGACATGGACACACAAACACAGAGAGAGAGAGAGAGAGAGAGAGAGAGAGAGAGAGAGAGAGAGAGAGAAAGACAGCGAGAGAGAAAGAGGCCCAGACAAACTCCAGAGCCACATACACAGGTAGCGCTACTGAGTTGACACTGTGTGCAAGGCGAGCAGGCCTGGTGAGCTGTGGTGAACACATCCCCAGTGGATGGGTTGGGTAAATGAAGTGAAGGGTGGGCTCTCATTCCCCAACGTTCCCCAAACGTTCCCTCAACGTCCTGAAAATAACCTCTGACCTTTGACCTCTAGAGCTGGATAGAGCACTGTGCACAGACACGTGCCTGAGCACATGCACTGATGCACACATGCCATCTCAATCATTACATTCAATTCAGTCCAATCCAATACATTATATATGTGTACAAACATTGAAAAACATACATAGCATATGCGTACCGCTATGGAAACACATAATATCATATACATTCATTTCCATACTGCCCTTACAACAAAGTTGCTTGTAGGATAAAATGTGTTTTTTTTGCTTTTGTCAAATAGATATTTTTGTTTTTTAGTAAAATCGGATTAAAAACATTTAAACAGCAGATACCACCCCCCCCCCCCCCCCAACCAGCCACCCCCAACGCCCACCCGACACTCTTCAGCAGGAGCCTCAGAGTGGACAGGGGCTCTGAGGTGCTTCCAAGCAGATCTTATCTTTGCAGGAGAACCTCTGTCTGTCTTGAGCGAGGAAATACAGAAGCCATATTGGTGGTGTTTCTTTTTTCGAGAAATGTTCTATAGGACTTTTAATTTGATACGATTCCAGAGACAGAGGAAACTCCCACAGAGACAGGAAGGAAGAGTGATGATTTGTTTGTCTCTTTCTGTTCTTTCTCCACAAGTGTCACACGCTGTCATTCCGTGCCATGCCAGACCAAGAACCCATGGGTGCGGTGAGGTGCTGGGGGGGTGGGGGGTGGGGGGGTGGTGGTGAGGTGAGGGTGGGGGTTGGGATTGTGTGTGGGGGGTCAGGGGGGGTCAGAGGGGTGTGAGGAGGGGAGAGGAGGCCCCCCTGGTCAGTCTGAAGCCTCTCATGCTTGGCCTCAGCATAGGAGGAGGACCATGGGAGGTGGAGAGAGGAGAGAGGAGGAAGGGAGGGAAGGGGAGAGAGGGAGAGAGATGCCCTCCATCATGCAGAAACAAACTACATATCCCAGGATGCCTTACCCTGTCCTTCCCTATGAGACACTTTGCAGGAGCAAGGAGACAAATAACCGGAGCAGAAATTAGTTACATTTCCCCCTTACACACACACACACATACGCACATACGCACGCACACATGCACGCGCACACACACGCACACGCACACACACACACATACACACACACACACACACACACATACACACACACACACACACACACACACTAGGTGGATATTGATTCAGTCTGTCACCTCTGGAACAGCTGTGCTGTTTGGGGGTGTGTGGCTGAGGAAGACTTCACCATTCAAAGTCAACACGGCACATTCATCAACGCCCATCCATGAATGACAGCTGATCAACACACACAGTGGCCACTCAAATACAGGCTTGCTGAGTCGGACAAATACAGAAGCACACAAACCAACAAACACACACACACACACACACACACACACACACACACACACACACACACACACACACAGAGTGTGTGTGCAGTGTATTGACATTGATCTGGCGGGCTTAAGGAGAGACTGTCCCATTGATCTTGGGAAGTAGGAGTGCTTAGAAGTAGTGGAGTCAGGGTGTGAATACTCCAATGGCAAACGACAGAGTGAGAACAGGACACACACACACACACACACACACACACACACACACACACACACACACACACACACACACACACACACACACACACACACACACACACACACACACACACACACACACACACACACACACACACACACACACACACAACACAGCACGGAGAGGGGGAAAAACAGAAGAAGAGATGCTAACCACTTTATCCTCCTTGTGTTCATGCAGTCCAGGAAGCAGCAGGTAGTGAAAGACAAGCAAGCAGAAAAAGAAAGAAAGAGAGAGAGAGAAGGAGTGAGGGTCGGGAGTGAAGGAAGGAGAGAGAAAAAGCGAAAGAGGAAAGACAGTAGGGGACAGAGACAGGTGTGAAAAGACAGGAAATTAAAACAGTGAGAGGAAGGAGTAGGGTGAAGGGCACACCGAAAGAAGGACAGAGAAAAAGAAAGAAAGAAAGAGACAAGTGAAAGAAAGTGAAAAGAGGAATAGAGGAAGGAGGGAGTAGTGTTAATATACATCCAGTAAAAACAGTAAGACACAGAGAACAGAGAAGAAAAGAACACAGCAAAACTGAACAGTGACAGTAACAGTGTGTATCAATACAGATTACTTCCTCCATAGGGTGTAAGGGCACAGGGTGTATGTATGCAACCTTCATGATGGTTCCTAAGTCACATGGTAAAGCAGCAGTTCCCATTCACCACAGACGTAGGGAATAGGGAACGAGGGGGTGATTGAGGACGCGGCCTGCTGCGATGACAGAAACACATGCATGCCCGCTTGTGTGTCTTGTGTGTTGCAGATGTGTCCCAAATGCACCGCTATAGCACGCGTGTGAAGGAGTG
>NC_084994.1:40013186-40018186 GCF_963854185.1 Sardina pilchardus
TTGGGGTGCTATATAGAACCATGCAAGCTTTAAAGGGGAACTATGCAGGATTGGGGTGCTATATAGAACCATGCAAGCTTTAAAGGCAAACTATGCAGGATTGGCGATTTCATCGCCGGTTTCGCATTCGTTTTTTGTTTTCGCTTGTTTTTATGCTTCCCCTGCTGCTTTAGCGTGTATATTTTTTACGAAAGTCCTCGATCGGTCAGTCTGCCTTTTCATGAGCATGATCGCCAGACATGAGACTTTCTGTTAGGAAGTGCCCGGAAGTGGCACCGTCCCGGTGGCACAAAACTTGCATGCATGCATGTTTTTTTTTTTTCGCTCAGAGGCGCTAGGGGTAAGCGATTAAATAAGTCAAATAACCACTCAAATGACCCTGAAGCTGATTAGTGAAGGCAAATGAAGCTAACAAATCTTGCATATTTCACCTTTAAAGAACCCTTAGGGGTTCCTTTGATGGACCCTTTAGAGAGCCATTTAGGGGTGCCATTCACAAAGCATGCATTAGAACCATTTTTGGTTCTACAGTAGGCCTATAGCACCTAAAGGTAGAAGCGCAACTCGCTGAATTTGACGAAACAAAATGTATTGGATTAGAAACACCTGTGTGGCGATGACACCATCTGATGATGACACACACCTGCCCCTCGCCCTGGCCTACCGACCACTGCCCCATCCCTGTGGTGCCCGTTCGGGCCATGCCAACTGGTGGCAGTGCTACTGAGTGAGTGGGCATCAATGATGGCACGCCTGCCTGCCCGCCTGCGGCCAGATGGTTACCTCCTCTGCAGCTACATGGGGCATCTGTACAGCTCTACGTGGGGCATCTGTACAGCTCTACGTGGGGCATCTGTACAGCTCTACGTGGGGCATCTGTACAGCTCTACGTGGGGTATCTGTACAACTCTATGTGGGGTATCTGTACAGCTCTATGTGGGGCATCTGTACAGCTCTACGTGGGGCATCTGTACAGCTCTACATGGGGCATCTGTACAGCTCTACGTGGGGCATCTGTACAGCTCTATGTGGGGTATCTGTACAACTCTATGTGGGGTATCTGTACAGCTCTCTATGTGGGGCATCTGTATAACTGTATGGGGCATCTGTATAATTGTATGGGGTATCTGTATAACTGTATGGGGTATCTGTACAGCATTCATGCCCATCCATGGAACTTAGGAGTGGAGGCAGAAACACAGATATTCTACAGAACAGAGAGAAAGTGTGAGAAAAAGAAAAAGACATGGAAAGAGAGAGAAAAAGAAAGGGACAGGGAGAGAGTTAGTGAGAGAAAGAGAGAAAATAAATGAAAATCTTCTACATTTCTTTAAATCCTGGATATGTATTCAGGTGTTGAACACGGAAAAATACAGAACGGTGACTTCTCCGCATAGCATCTGTCATCATCATATTTTTTTATTTTTTTTTTACTGACAGCATCTACCGGATCCGTGATGCCGCAGACGGAACGTTCTTTTAATAGCTCCGGAAAAACTTTCCAAGACCGTCACGGCTCCTCTTCTCTCCCCAGCTGCGGCAGAGCTCGGCCGGGGTCTGGGCCGGTGCCGGCGCGCCTCCGCCCCGGTGCCGGCGTCTGGGGATGCGTTCGCTGCATGAGTCAGAGCAGGTCATGTGACGTGAGGTTTCCCTCTCTCATGGGAGCGGGCGCACAGAGAGAGGGAGAGGGAGAGGGAGAGAGAGAGGAGAGAGAGAGAGAGAGAGAGAGAGAGAGAGAGAGAGAGAGAGAGAGAGAGAGAGAGAGAGAGAGAGAGAGAGAGAGAGAGAGAGAGAGAGAGAGAGAGAGAGAAAGCACAGGCAGGCAAGAGGGGCAAGGGGATGCCCTCATTCTGCCAGGCGGAGGGACGTGGCACAGGGTGTGTGTGTGTGTGTGTGTGTGGATGTGTGTGCCTACCCATTTCCCCCATCTCTCTCTCTATCCTAAAATACACCTTTCAGTCACAGCACTATGCAAAACCTACCCTCCTCCCTCTCTCTCCCTCACTCTCTCTATCTCTCCCTCTCTCTCTCCCTCTCTCTCACACACTCTCTCTCTCTCTTTCCATCTCTGAAACTCACACAGGTTCTGATTTATTTATCTGCTCATTCAGGGATGGCAGTGGTATGGGGTGACTGATGCAAAATGATGTCAGGGAGTCAGGGAGCAACATTTGGGCGTGTGTGTGGGGGGGGGGGTGGTTACTGCATAGATTTAAGAGTATTTGTGATGTCAGGCACTGTCGGCTCATAGTCTCATCCCATAGGTGTTTGATGGCATGGAGGAACCTGTCCTCAGTCAAGTTCTTTCTCACAAAAACCCGCCCCGACAATGTCTTTATGGTAGTCTGGCTATCACCACACTAAGCTCAGGCTTTTTAAGATTGAACGTTAGTATGGGGAGGCTGCGCTTTGTTTCTACTGCACAAGAAGCGTGATCGATGGGCATCGTTCAAATCTTGGATAGTCTTTCATCGTCGTCAAATCAGACCAACGATCCGGTGCGTCTTTTGGATAAGCTAGTTTGTGATTGGAGCCAAAGGTTCTGGCAGGGAACAGAGGAGATAGATGTGCAGGTTTCCAGCCTGAGTTGCCGTGCAAAATCCATATTCGCTGGAAGTGCAGGCAGGGTTTACCCATCTTTAATGCCCTTGTTTTGCTGGATCCCGGAAAAAGGGCCTCCTTGAACGTTCCCAAAAAGTGGGGAGCAAAATGTAAAATTGGTATACAGAGGCATCAAGATCTCCTCTCCATTGACACAAGCCCAGGCTCTGAAAAACAACCATTGATTAGGGCATTACCCCTCCACCAAACATGGCAGTACACAGACGGTCCACCCAGCCAGGTCCATTAGGACACGTTTGAGTAGCTTTGGGATGAATTCGTGAGCCAGGGCCGCACTCAGAGTCTGTGGGAATGGTGTCCTATTCATTAAGGAGGAGATCCATCCTTCCCAAAACAGTGGAAGCTGCCACAGCTGTAAAGGGGGGCAATTCTGTACTGATTCCTATGGATTTAGAGGGGACTGCAGTTAGGTGGGTGTAAAGGCAGGCATCTCAATGCTTTAGTCTATATTGTGTATGTACCGTATGTATGTACAGTATGTATGTATGTATGTATGTATTCCCTGTCTATCTATCGATCTTCCTTTCTTTCCCTTCCATCACTCACTCCCTCTATCACAGGTTCACCACTGTTTGTGCAGGCCACCCTGTGGAAACTGTTGCCATGACAGCAGTGGGAATTAGGGCAATGTAAGGGTGCTGAGAGACACCTGATGAGGGAAATCCCTCTCTCTCTTTCTCTCCCTCTCTCTCTCTCTCTCCTTCTCTCTCCCTCCCCCTACCCATTGATTCTCCCCCCCCACCACAAGCCCCTCCCCAGTCTCTGGGGGGAGAGAGCACCTGTGCCTGAAATCACCTCTCTCTCTCTCTCTTTTTTCCTCTCATATCGGAGAGTCTCTCCCTTTCCCCCCCTCTGTCTCTCTCTCCCTCTCTCTCTCTCTCTCTTTCTTGAGCTGTCTGCCTTTTGTTCCATGTTCCTTGTCCTCTACCTCCCTCTCTTCCTAAGTCTTCTCCCTCTACCTCTCACACATCCCCTCATCTCCTCCTCTTTTCCTCGATCAGTTTTCTCTTCACTCCTTTCCCCCATTTCTCTCTCTCTCTCTCTCTCTCTCTCTCTCTCTCTCTCTCTCTCTCTCTTAATTAGCAGTGTTCGAGTGAATTGTCAGTTGTTGATAGGTGGGTGGGGAAGGAGAGAGGGCGGCTCTATTTCTGTCCCATCAGCTGATTCTCTCTCTCTCTCTCTCTCTCTCTCTCTCTCTCTCTCACACACACACACACACACACACCCCTGTCTCCACCATTACTAGGCCTGAGTGTGTGTATGTGTGTGTGTGTGTGTGTGTGTGAGAGAGAGAGAGACAGAGAGAGAGACAGAGAGAGACACACACACACACACACACACACACACACACACACACACACACACACACACACACACACACACACACACACACACACACACACACACACACACACACACACACACACACACACACACACACACACACACACACACACACACACACACACGACCCGAGTAACTACAACCACTATAAACAGCATTGCCTGCCGGCTGCCCATACCTAGATGTACTCCTATTCATCTGTAAACCCTACGCCTGACATAATTGTGTTGGAAGCAGGCTTGTGCAAAATTCCGAATTTTAGAATCGGCCACACACAGACACACACACACACACACACACACACACACTGTTCCATCCACCACAACACTGGGAGGGCCCTGAGGCCAGCCTGAGTGGCATGCTAGACTTCAGCTGGAAAAAAGAAAAGAAAAAGGCGTTCAATCCAAATTAAAGCTCAGGAAACGAGACGAGAACGGGAGAGAGGGAAGAAAACCTCCAGCAAATCAATTTCCACCCAGCCGGGGAGTCCGTTGGTTGGTCGGTCAGTCAGCATCTTGCTGAAAACTCAGTTGCAATTAACGTCTAAGGCCCCCAGTGCTGATGCGAAGCGTTTGCCCAATCTGTGCCTGACTACAAATACATCCACCTCTATCATTAGAGTTCTTTATTTCTTCAGCAAGCACTAGCAGGCTGCCAGACACTGAGAAAACCTCTCCAATATTACCAAACACAGGGTCAGATACAAATCAAGTCTTGGCACACAATTCTTCAACTCTTATAAAAAAAAAGATCCTTGAATATTATTTTTGCTATTTCAAAATACACTCTTAAAACGAATGTGTTAGAAGCAACACAAATTGTGTTGTCCCTATCTGGACATAGAGATGTGCTAAAACAACACAAGTTGTGCAATTTTTAGTTTTGTTTTCTGCAGTATCGCTTTGTGCAAAATAAGTATTGTGGGCGCAACCTTTCTTAGACCCCCTAGTTTGTGGACACACCTTGTCTAATTCACATATCTGGGACTACAAACCTACATATGCAGTATGAAATAAATTGTTACGTACAGTATA
>NC_084994.1:40023186-40033186 GCF_963854185.1 Sardina pilchardus
CTTCCTCTCATCTCGTCTTCCAGTCCATTTTTTTAACACAGTATATGCATTGATTCATTTAGCAGTAGCTTTTATCCAAAGCAACCTTTGTTGTTTTTGTTTTTTTTTCTGTTTTTTTCATAAAGGTTTTTTTTCAACTTTACATGTGTCAGTTATAGAAAGGGGCCAGTCTTTCCAGTGCCACTTAAGTGTAAGTAAGTGGCAAGGAACTTTCTGGAATCTGGGAAATGAACCCACAACTTGTCAGGCTACTGCATGCTAGGCTAGCTCATTAGCCGCTACGCCACCACCTCCCCATACGATAAAGGGGGCATTTGAGATTTTCAGGGGGGCACTATCAATTCTAAAATTTCAGGGTTGCCACCTATGTCTGATAAAAAATAATTTAAAAAATGGGACATATCGACCAACCACTTTGCTCAAAAGTGAAAATGTCCATTAGATATTAGATTTGCATCTATCATACCTTAGCCACACCTATAGCCACGCTTGTTTAGTAGGCCTATGTCTCACTCAGGACAGTCTTCTACCCTGCAAATGTCAGAGCCATGAGAGCCCTCCACAGCTGCCCCGAGTTCGGTCTCTGGAGCTCTGTCCTGCCTGAGGTGAGCCAGTGCCTGGACCAGTGTACGGAAGAGTACAGAAGAGTATGGAACTCTACAGAACTCGCTTTACCCACTCTCAGCAGACCTCATGTCTTTCTCTTTCTCTCTCTCTCTCACACACACACACTCCAGCTGGTGTTCTCTCTCTCTCTCTCTGAAACACACACACACTCTAGCTGCCTGGTGCTCTCTCTCTCTCTCTCTCTCACACACACACACACACGCACACACTAGCTGGTGTACTCTTTCTCTCTCTCTTTCTCCTTCCCTCCCTGTCTTGTCCACCAACACTCTTGGCTCATTCATATTTCACACAGAACTTCAGCGAAAGCCTACAAAATCCGGCAGGAGGCCGGCAGAAGGCCTCTCTCTCTCTCCCTCCTCTCTCTCTCTCTCTCTCTCTCTCTCTCTCTCTCTCTCTCCCTCCTCTCTCTCCGGGTAACCCCTGTTCCGCAGTGGGAGCGGCGGTGGGGTTGCCAGGCGTTGAGGGATGTCCCCCGCCCCACATGCGTCCCGTCGCTCCCGTCTCATTAGCAAGGCTACGGCTCCTCGGGAGCGCCCAAGACTAGGCGGGCACAGCATGGCATAGCGTGGTGCCACCACAGAGAGTGCGCCGCCCGTGTGTGTGTGTGTGTGTGTGTGTGTGTGTGTGTGTGTGTGCGAGACTCGCCTGGAGAACACCCCACGGGCGCACCTTGTGGCACAGGGGCTGGAGGAGCGGGCGTCTGATTAAGGTGACGGGCGGCGGGCACTTCCGTAAGGCGGCATTGAGCCAGACAAGGGTGGCCTGCGCACGGGCACGTGGAGCGCTAACGTTAGCGTTAGCATGATCGGACGTGTGGAGCCTCTGATGCATTCAAGCTAAATGTGGTTAAAAAAATAACACCTACCATAATTTCCCGACCATTAGCCGCGGTTTATACATTGATTTTGCAAACTTTCTTCCACTATGAGGTTAATACAGGGGGCAGTTAATATGTTCATATGGTTTTGTTTCTTTAAACTCTTTCTTTAAACATAAAACACTGTCCTGCAGCTTATACACAATGCAGCTTATGTGCGGGAAATGACTGTAGTCCTTGTGAGTAAGCTAACAACATGAAAGGTCTGTTAGTGATGGCTAGTCCATACCCAGGCTGTGATAATAAGACAGGGGGATCAGCAGGCAGTAAGTTGTTGAAGGTAGGCTACTTATTAACAGATCAACATGGCCCAGACGCTCAACAATGTAGAATTGTCATCAGACACATAGCGACAAGTCATATAAGCGACCAGCACCATAAACAGACACAATTACAATGTTTACAAGGAAGAGAGAGAGAGAGAGAGAGAGAGAGAGAGAGAGAGAGAGAGAGAGAGAGAGAGTGTGTGTGTGTGTGTGTATAATGGAGGTGGGTGCATCTGCGTGCCTGTATGTTCTGATCTGCAGTGTTCCCTCTACACAATCTGAACACACAGTATCAGTCAGACACACACAGTGGGTTTGTTTGGGCAGGTGCTCATTCCCATGGTCCAGTCTTATCCTCCTGACACACACACACACACGCACACACACACACACACACACACACACACACATTTCCCACACCCTGAAGGACACATTTTGTCATGGTAATCGCTACCATATCAGCTCCCTTGATTGACCTGCTGCTACAGCTGCACGGATCCCACATGTCACATGGTGCAACCCCATTGTCCAATCAGCACGGCTGCCTTAGCATCGCCATGGAGCAATCACCTGACAAACAGAATGATCCGTCTAGGGGGATGGCTGGAAGGCTAATTCTTAAACGCACGGTGACTGTACTGTATGTGTGTATGTGAGAAGCATAGCATGTTTGCTATGTGTTTGTGTCAAGCAGACTGAGCTGAGTGCTGAGCGAAGTGTTGCGGTAGTCCATAGATCCACAAGACTCACGTGTTTGTGTAGGTGGCGAGCAATGAAAACAGGAACTCAAGGTTCGAGGAACTAAAGATCAAAGCTAAAAACAGATTCCCTTCTACAACAACAATGTTCAACCATGGAAAGGAACTTGCTAGTAAAGGGTTTCTGTTGGAGTCTCAGGATTAGAGAGTATTCAACTTTAAAATGCTCTAATCCTGAATTAGATTAACATAATACTAAATATTTACAAATTACAATTGCACTGGCTCACAAATGTTTTTTTTTTCCCATGGTGTGATGACCATGTTAATGACAAGATTGTGTCCATCACATCCCATAATGATTTAAAGCTTCTGTGAGTCTCTCTGAATGAGGGGACAATATATGTTGCATGTGGATAAGTGTATGTGGATTGAGGTGCATGTGTGGTGTTGCCGGCCAGACTGACATGTCAGAAGTGCCTTTCAAAAGTCAAGAAACCTCTGTCTCAACACATCTCCTGACACTATCCTAATAGGTCTACCGTGTGTGTGTATATATATATATATATATATGAGAGAGAGAGAGAGAGAGAGAGAGAGAGAGATAGATAGAGAGAGAAGGAGAGAGAACTGTCAGTTGGAAGACGGTACCATACCACCTGTGGACGATTGTACAAGGCTGTCATTGAATCACATCCATCACCGTTTAGTTTGGGGCCGCCACAAAACAAGAGAAACGCAGATTACAGCGCATAATTAAGACAGCGCGGAAACAAAATCACTGGTGTGCCCCCCCCCCCCCCCCCCCTGCCTTCCTTCCAGGACTTGTACACTGGTAGGACCAGGAAGCGGGCAAAGGACATCAACAAAGACCCCACACACCCTGCATACACCGTCTTTCACCTCCTCCCCTCTGGCAGGCGCTGCAGATCCCTGCTCATAAAGACAACCAGACACAAGAGCAGCTTCTTTCCCTCTGCCATCACCGTACTGAACTGCAGTTAAGTGGGGCCATCCCCCTTCTTGGCCATTCACCAACTTATCCCTCACATTACACACCTATATCATCCCATATGAATATTATATACATTATGCACACATTTGCACTATTACCTCTGCACTTTTTATCCACCACTCCATATGTACTTGTCTTACTCTGCCTATACTGTATTTATTTGCATATTGTATTTTGTGTATCATGTAATATGTCTATGTGCTTACATTGTTGTCTATATTGTACAGTATATGTCTTATTACTATTGTTTGAATGCTTACTATGTCTATTGCACTACTACATGTCTACTTGTTACATGTACTGAGAGTTTTAACATCTACTGAAGTCAAATTCCTTGTATATGTCAGTAAATTTGGTCAATAAAACTAATTATGATCATGAAATCAATTTTAATGTTTAACATACATGTACTTAAAAAAAAACACAAAAGAAGTGTACCATTTTAAACTGTGAATGTCAACAACATTGACAATATCCCTGATATTTTCGCTGATGGTATTCAAGGTACGACTTCCTCTGCATTAAGCCACACTGTGTGACAAAATGAGAAGAGATCCACTGACAACCAAGTCCCTCTGGTCCTGTCTAAATAAGCTGTGGGGGGTTTGGGCTCTTCCTAATGGCCTGGCGAGGCAGAAATGTATTCCAGTGGAACACCGGAACAATTAAGAGACTGACAGTGCAACAGTCACTCGTCTGTGTGTATTGACATGGCCTGTGTCGTGAAAGTAAAAGAGTGGAGATTTAATGGCTGTCTTTCTTTGTGGTCTGATAGCTTGTATCAGTGAACGACCAAGCAGTCGGTCTCTTGGATGGTGACTTTAGCTTTGTGCCAGTGGACCATTTGTTTTAGGGGGGTGACGGCGGCGTGGGCGGCGTGATGGCTGTATCTGCTGAACCTGCCAAAGAACCCTGGTGAGACCTCTCTTTCTCTCTCCATTGAAGACTGAACCAGAAGTAACAGACAAGAAGACAATGGAGATGTACAGTATGTGTCTGCATTATGTACTTCATTAGTTCAAGAAGAAGAACCATGTAGGCCTATGTCGTGTGTAAAGCACTTTTACAATGCAGGACAGACCACCATTCTGCTGTGACAAAGATACAATAAAAACTGTAGCTTAAGGGTCAAATTCTGTGTCGTTTCATGTCGTCATGATGTAACGTTACCACATATCAAACACTTTCATATTATGTGATGTTCAACGAGAATACTGCGGAGCAGCCTATGCAACTGTAGTCTATTATTTTTAGATTCTATTTCCGGTGGCAAACCTATTCAAATTATTCATTCGCCAACAGATTATTCATTCATGACGATGACACAAGGTTTAGACGTGGTCATTTCACCCTAGGCAGAGAAGAGAAGACAACACAAAGCTGCTCGCACAGTGCCTAGCCGGATATACATCGCTGGTCTGTAAATAGCTCGTTTCCAACAAACCTTGATCTACACCGGCGAGCATATACTGCCAGTGGCAACCACACCCGGCACACTCGGCACGCGCCGCGGATTTATCGTGGGAAGTGTAGTCTTTTACTATTTCCTCTCGCCGCCCGGCATACTCATTCGAAGAGATGGCAAGTATTGGCAGATGTGCCATCAACCGTCATCTCTGCCATCATCTGCCAGCCAGTATACGGTGTTCATTCTGATTTTCATGCGTCGTGTCGTGGAGGCCGCATGCGTGTGCCGCGCATGTGTGTGTGTGTGTGTGTGTTGTGTGTGTGTAGGTCCGACCATTAGATTATGACAACGGCTGAGGACGCCAGTTAACGTGTTTGTGTGTGTGTGTGAGAGAGAGATAGTCTCTGAGAGAGAGAGAGAGCGAGAGAGAGAGAGAGAGAGAGTCGACAGAGAAACGGAGAGTGTGCGTATGTATGTGTGTGTGTGTGTGTGTGTGTGTGTGTGTGTGTGTGTGTGTGTGTGTGTGTGAGAGAGAGAGAGAGAGAGAGAGAGAGAGAGAGAGAGAGAGAGAGCATGTAGCATGCTGAAGAGAGAAAGAAGAGGGCGAGTCGTGAGGAAGCTATGATTCATACATCTCCCTCACTGTCACACCCCGAATCTCTGCACCTGTAACCGGCTCGACTCCATCCAACTCGCTTATTCATCGTCACGCTTCCTACCCCAGCCGAGCCCAAGGAACACAATCCCTCGCTTTCGCCCAAGGAGTTGCCCCACGAACCCAGACGTATGTCAGCAAAGCCCAGTTTCCATATTATATGACCAATAACGGCCAATGCGTTTAACTGTGCTCATGTATCAATATGAATGGGATACAACGAACGCAGACCTTCAGTGCTACCTAACAGCGCAAAATCTACCCCAATGTTCATCTAAGGTACCCCCTGCGATCTTCAAAGCCAGCGCAAGATCATATTAGTGGGTTAAAACGCTCAAAGATATACGGTTGACAAAAGGCAGTGTGATAAGCTATGTTGGGGCGCAAATCAGTGAGAAGTATACCTACGGGCGAATGTAGCCTACTGACAACATATGGGGAAAAAAAAGACTGTCCTCCGGACACAAACCATACAGTTATGAATGGATGGCAGAGTGGGTTGGGTAGGGTAGGGTAGGGTAGGGTAGGGTAGGGGGTAGATGTCCGTGAAATGGCAAGAGGTGCTACCCTTACTTTAACATGGCTTGTTCCTTATCCTCTTCCTCCTTTTGCCGAACCATCACTGCCATGATGATTTCCCTCTCCTCCTCCGTGAGGTGACTTAGGTCCGGCATATCCGGCATGGATTGTGCGGGCGCGGTGGGTGGGCGAGGGCCGCCCTGGGGCCCCACTGAGGCGGACATTTTCGTTTGCCCTCCTCGGAGTGTCTACTGGCAGTATCCGAAGCGTCGGCGGCCACACCTCACGACATGATCCGCGGATGTAGCGGCGCTTCTTGGGAATAGTGCAAACCTCTCATGGTCGCTGGCATGGCACCCACGATTTGTGCTTATGTGTCTGGTCGTCTTTTTTCCCCTTCCTCCTTTCATCTCACGCCTCCCCCACCCCCGCCTCTCCCCTCCACCACCTCCGGTTACGGGAAACCCATCTTTAGGAGAAGAGACGACGCAAACAACAGGACTCCGGCATTAGCGGCACGAACCGTGATGTCCCTTCCACCTGACTGGGGTTCGTCGATGGACAACGGGTAAGGCGGAGTCCGCGTCGAGCTCCTCTCTCTCTCTCTCTCTCTCTCTCTCTCTCTCTCTCTCTCTCTCTCTCTCTCTCTCTCTCTCTCTCTCTCTCTCTCTCTCTCTCTCTCTCTCACTCGCTCGCTCGCTCGCTCTCTCTCTCTCCCTCTCTCTCTCATCGGCGGGGCTACTGTAACTGCCGCCGCTGAGAGGAATGGAACAGTCAATGGGACTGCAGCTGCGCGGGCACGTACCCTCTTCAGACGTGTGCGCGCTTACTCATATGAGGTAAGGGGCGTAACTCCCTCCTCAACTGTCCATGTGTAGCAGCAATAGGCTATAGGGGTGACAGTTCGCCAAGGACCCAAACACGGTTTAGAGGTGTCTCTTGATCTCACCTTTCTGGCACCACAGGGCTGGCCTAGCCAGAAAAGCTGACTTCAGCAGTTATTGATTGCATGACCATATCCAACGTCAAGTCCACACACACGATGATTTTAATCGCAATCAGGATCGTAGACTGCTGGACGTCCAGTACCATGGACAGCACCCATTAATAGAACTCTCCTAAATCGACTGGGTTATTGGAAGCTGCCCTCTCTCTCTTCCTCTCTCTCTCTCTCTCTCTCTCTCTCTCTCTCTCTCTCTCTCTCTCTCTTCCTCTATCTCTCTCTCTAGCTGTGTGAGACGAGTGACTATTGACGAGTTAAAAGTGCTGGTCCAATTTAATTCAAATCCTCAGACAAATTCCATAACATCAGGATTTGAACGCAGGGTAATAAAAAAGAACGCAACATGTCTTCACCGAATAATTATAAGGACGAGTGTCAAGTTATATCAAGGCCAGTATTTCAGCAAGGCCTACCATGGTGATAAATAAACTTACCCATTTCTGACAGGTGTCCCCTGCAAAAGATGAATAAATAATTAATAATTAATCATTTTTTTCTGTTCCACCACGCCCCCAAACTGGATGGTGTTGCATACCAAAAGTCAACCTAAATGATATGTTTGTATAGGCGTCTCAGTGGTCTTCTTGGTTAAATTGAACAACTCAATGAAATTGATGTCTCTTTTTAGAATTTAGATCCTTGTTTTATGCATGGCTGGTAAAGAGCTAAATAGAAGCTAATGAACGATGTAAATCGGATTTCTCCCTCTCTGTTGAGGGCTTCTTTGAGATTGCTTTACATGATCTTTGGGCACATTGCGCCCTCTACTGTTCTTTTGGAGTAGTGTTGTGAAAGTTGTATAGCGGATTCCCACTTACCGATCTTGCTCTTCCTGGGTCATATCAGGACACCTAATGACAATAAGAAACAACATTTGTTAGTTCATAACAACTTCATATAGAGAGAGGGAAATATAAAACATCTGTGTTATGTGCATGACTCAAGGACTGAAGTTGTCTGGTTTTACTGAGGTATCTGTGATAATACAAGGCCATAGCCATATACTTAACACTGGGAGGGACCAAGTGTCCCTTCAACAAATTCATGAACAGAGCATAGTTGAGGTCATATTGGGGTTCTCGAAGTTCAACCAGAAAGACTCAGAAAGCACCGATGAAGGTTAACATAATGATTTAATCCATAAGGATTTACAGAGTTAAGAGTTGGCCCTGTCCTCGGTCCCAGGCGTCCAAGCAAGCAGACTGATCCTCCCGGAGTGAAAAGGCGTGGGGCAGAGCCAACCCCCTTGAACAGCCGGACGGGGAGCAAACTGGTGGAGGTTGTGGAGGGAGGAGGGAAACGTCCAAAGTCAGCATCTGAAAGCAGCGAGACGTCATAAAGGCAGGTGGAGACAGGTGATTGGTCAGAGGTCATGAGTGAACTAGAAAATGTAATTCCATGGGAGGAATTACCATTGCATGTAAATGTAAAAAGGTTGCCGTGTAAAACATTGTATTTGTTAAAAAGACAACATATGACACATAGAATAGATACATAATTAGCCTAACCCAATTACAGTTCCACTGAAATTACTTGAATTATTTAATTACTTGAAAAGTGATTTATGAAAATGCATTACAATTGTGGACAGTAGGCTAGGCCCTATTTTGGAAAATCTCTTCATTTAAAATAAAAGACTGAAATGAAGTTGCCAACTTCAAACGAGTTGGTATAGGCTACTGAAGTTCACCTATAGTGAAACTAGTGGGAGGATTGCCAAGCTTACAGTAAACATAATACTTTAATGCAGGTCAAAACATAGGCTAATGTTTTGACCTGCATTAAAGTATTATGTTTACTGTAAGCTTATGAAGATAGGAGTAGACTACTGCAGGAGACAAGACGATAACGTTCTGTGGCATGGTTTCAATGTTAGATTGCGTCTTCTAGTCACTATGTAAAGTATAACGTTCACAAATGTGAAAAATACATAGAACAAATCTCCGTTTCAAGACCTTTGTAGGAGTGCTTGAATGACGTCAAACGGTTCAGTGGTTCTAGAGCCTTTGATCGTTGATTTTGGTAGGAAGAAGAATAATTTTTAAGAAGAACAGAGATAACAGTACATTGCATTGACATGCAATGTAATGAGTGACGTACTGGAGTCTTCCCAGCAAAAGGACAACGCTAACACTGGCCTTTTGCATTATATGACCACATTACCTTGGGATATTGTGAATGGCCTCCACCTCACCACCCCATATCTTTTGAGACAGATTGTATAAAAGAGAATGTAGAGTACAAAGTAGGACACGTGTGAACCTCAGCATGCTTTACCTAAATGTAGAAACCAACACTCTTAAAAAAAATGACTTGTCCCTATATCTGGGCACAAAGAAGGGTTAAAAACAACGCAACACATTTGTTTTAAAAATGTATCGACGAGACAATGTAGGCCTGCTATGAAATACAAAGGACTTCAATTCAAATGAAAGGGCGAAGTGCAAGTCTATGAAAAGGCAAAAGTTCTCATGCATTGCGTTGACTTACCAATGTTTGTGTTTCGATGTCTTGCCCACACTCTTAAAACGAATGTGTTGAAAACAACACAACTTTTTTTTTTTAAGATTGTCAAATTAGCTCATTGCTTTTACCTAGTAAATAATTACCTAGTACTTATTAGCTTAAGTCAGACTCAAAACGTCACATTTTGTCCATCATTCAGATTAGACTCAGCATTCATCTGGCTCTGAGAACCACCCCCCCTATTTGTGCAGTACTCAGGGATATTGAAATTATTTTATTTTTTTTCTCATGTTATTTTCTAGTCAGGCTATGTCAAAAATATATTTTAATCCAAGTTTCAGTGAAGCATCAATCAACCTATTACACTGTACAATACACTGCAATGTATCCAACATGTCGACCATATTCTATGTACTTGCCATGCGCTAAGCCTAAGGGATACACATGCATTTTTTGGGACTTT
>NC_084994.1:40038186-40043186 GCF_963854185.1 Sardina pilchardus
CAGTAGGAGAAACAAATGGGGAATGTGTGTGTGTTTGTGTGTGTGAGTGTGTGAGTGTTTTTACAATCTGCGCTCGTCCACGCCATTCATAATTGGAATCTGCAGCCTAGACATAGCTAGTGTTAAATCATCTTCATGGACATAACGATTTTCCATTAATATTTCCCCTTGCAACTTCATAGGCTACTTTTGCGTGAAACACTGCCAAGCATAAACACATTTTGCATGAGCACAGCTGTTTATTCGTGCATATGACAGAAGCAAGGTGTTCTCGAAATTGTGCACAACCTTCCATATCCCAGATCAATAGGCTACATGTCCATAAAATAGCGTATGCGCGATTGACTTTTTTAAGTCAGTCACGCATGGCGCAATTGGATGCTGAATTTAGGAGAAATTATGTTTTGCGCTGGACAACACCTCCTGCGTTGTACATGCAATTTAGAAAGTCTGTAGTGCAAAACGTTAGCCTAATTCGTTGCACCTAATATGTAATAAGTTCCCAAGAGAGAAATGTGCATTTTTACTTTTTTGACCCGACCCACCCGCAATAGAAAACACTATTAGGCCTACCCAAATCCGCCCGACCCGCGGTTATCCGTGGGTTATGGGCTGAACCGTGCATCACTACTACTCTGCCTCCTGAAACATAGGCGACGTAGATGAGAACTGCAAACAGGCTGGTGCACAAGAACTGAACCAACTTAGAACCAGTATTACATTAGAGCCTGTTTATGAACGTTAATGCTTTTCATGCAAACACACCCCACAATTGTGTTACAGTCATCAGTACAAACGGCCTATTTGTAAACAGATGAGAGACCATAGATGTGAGCAGTGTTGAGAAGGTTACTTTAGAAATGGGTCATTCCACGCCAAATCAACCAGAGCGTACGCACTTGCGTCTCAAAAAAATCTGAAAAAAATACCATGTGCACCTATGTTACCCAGGAGACACTCTGTGAAATGCTTTTGTGCTAAGATCAGTACTTTTCAAGTAACAGCCAGTTTTACGGGGGGAGGGGAGTGTCAAACTTGTTCTGCCTCTTTTTTTTTGTCAAAGTTCACAAGCTCATTGCTCAAGAACTAGAATTTGTAGGAGGCTCAAGTTTTGTAATGCTGGTTTTACTGCATTCTATTCCTATTTATGCACCAGCCTGCAAAACTTGAGCCTCCGGTTGATTTGACGTGGAATGATTTGAGCCTCCGGTTGATTTGACGTGGAATTTTCTCATTAAGCTTACACGTGGTTATGGCTGAGATGCTTTCAAATGAAAGCACTTGTATCTACAGTACCCTCCAGAATTATTGGCACCCTTGGTAAAAGTTGACTAAAAATAGGTATAAAAATAATCTTTAGGTGATTTATTGTACTCCCACAATGAAAACAATGTGGAAAAATATACCCTGCAAGGCAAGCAAATTTATTCTGAGAAAAAGGAAAATCTCATAAAGAAATAAATATTTTTAACAAAAACAGCTCACAATTATTGGCACCCCTGAAACATATTACGTACAACACTTAACAGGAGCATTTTCCTATGTAAATGCAACGTTTTAAAGTAAATCAGAGTGTCTGTGAACTTTCAGAAGTAGTTCATGACGTTCTTTTTCACTATGGTATGAAAATGAAGTCACTCAGAGGCTAAATCCTCTAGTCATTTTTCAACATTGGAGAGACAAGAGAATACACTAAATTGAAATAAAAAGAAATTGTGTTGACATTTGTAAGTAAGAGAATGTCTATGGAAACTAGGTATTTTGTTGAAAATGCCTCATATTTCCAGTTAAAATGATGAATAAAAGGTTCTAATCATCTGGAAATGTGGCAAACATGCTTGGACAAAGACCCATGGCTATTTTGCTCCCACGCACAGTATGGAGGATGGTATGATAGGCAAAAAAATCCATAAGAACCACTGTTGAGAGTTACAGACAAAGCTATCATCTTGGGGTCACCAAGTCCCCCCCAAAAATCTTCAAAAGTGACCTCACTGCTAATAGATTATTTATACAGCATGTCAGGTTAAAGCCAGTAGAGTCATTTAATGAACAATGTAAATGGCAGGAATTACTGAATGGTACCATGACATGTCTGGGAGTGTGGTCTATTGTCAGATGAAAATAAAATTATGCTCTTTTGCTAAAAACACTTAAGGTGTCTTTGGCATACATAGAAGAATGACTATACTAAAAAGAACCCCATGCCTAATCAGAATTATGGTGGAGGGGCTGTGCTATTGTGGGGCTGTTTTAATTCCCAAAGGCCTTGGGAACCTATAGGTGCATGGCATCATGAACACCAAGAAAAACCTGAACATTTTCAAAGGAAATCAAACAATCTCTGCCAAGGCCCTAAAAGTTGGTCATGATTGGATCATTCATCAGGTCAATGAACCAAAACAAATGCACAGATCAAAACAAATATGGTTTACTGAACACAAAATCAAGCTTCAGACATTGCCATAGCAGTCCCCTGATCTAAACTCCATAGAAAAACAGTGGGATGAGTCAACGAGAAGAATGCACAAGTGTGGACCTAGCAATCTGGACGATCTGGGGAGGTTTTGTAAAGATGAATGGTCTTAAATCCCTTACTTTGTATTCTCAATCTTTATGGGGTGTCAGAGAAGAATATTACATGCTGTTTTATTGACAAAGGGAGGTTTAAGAAGGTATTACAAGTAGGGGTGCCAATAATTGTGAGTGACGTGTTTTTATTAAAAACATTTATTTCTTTATGAGATTTTCCTTTTTCTCAGAATAAATTTGCTTCCCTTGCAGGGTGTATTTTTCCTCATTGTTTTCATTGTGGGAGTACAATAAATCACCTAAAGATTATTTTTTAGACCTATTTTTAGTCAACTTTTACCAAGGGTGCCAATAATTCTGGAGGGTACTGTATATGAATGTACAGAGATGGGGCACATCTTGATGGGGTTCCCTGCCACAGCTTTGTGACTGGTGCCCACCTTATGGAGTGGCAAGAGACTTCCCCATACAACCCAATCATAACCTGCTCACATGAACCTGTGTGGAGTGACTACACATCAGAGAAAAGTGATCCAGTACCTCTAGGCTATTGGTTGTAGGTTGGTAAAGAATACATTCAGATTGCCCATATTAATAATATTTATATTTACACTGCAAAAATATTTATTTTTACACTGCAGATGTGAACAAAATTAGACTTCCAGCAGGAAATATGAATGTGACAATGATCTGTCCACTCCCAATGGAGGTACGAGCCAAAATGAAGCTTCAGACATTCTAGATGTGAAAATAATAAACAGCTTAACATGACCCATTCCATTTTCCTCCCTCTCCTTCACCTCTTTCTCTCTACTGAAATGGGGATGGTAGCCTACTGCCTAGGCCCAGGGCAAATAAATTAAATGTTCTGTCTCAACACTCGGAGCTCAGCCTCACATTCAGTGTAATTGAGTTACGTAATAGAGATTTTTGCTGCCCTTTTCCTGACTCTGGACCGGTAAAGGTCCTGGATGGAAGGGATATCAGCTCCAATAATCCTCTCTGCAGCCCTATTGTCCATTGTAGTTTGGTGGCTGACCCAAACCAGTGATGGAGGTGCAGATGACAGACTAAATGATCGCTGAGTAGATAGTGGTCAGCACTCCTTAGGCAGATTAAATTTCCTTAGCTGTCTTAGGAAGTATAACTTTTGGATAGTGTCAATGTGGGGAGACCATTTTAGGTCCTGTGAGATGGTTGATCCCAGGAACCAAAAGGAATCCACATTGGACACTGTGTCATTCTGAATGGCAAGAGGGGGGAGTGGTAGGGGACTTGTCATCTCCACAGTCCTCTTGGGGTTAAGCTCCAGGTGGTTCTGACTGCACCACTGGACCAGCTGCTCCACTTCCTGTCTGTAAGCAGATCAAACTAATGACGGTGGTGTCATCTGCAAACTTCAGGAGTTTTACAGATGGGCTCTTTGACGTGCAGTCATTAGTGTAGAGAGGGAGAAGAGAAGTTAAAAAAGTACAGTAGGTGACTCACCCCCTCCCATAGCCACACCCACAGCCACACACACACACACATTCATGTCAAAGACCGCCTATGGGTGACAGCAATAATGTCACCTGCCACTATATAATCACACTTTGAAGCATTGTGTTGACACACCTGATCTACAGAAGACAGGACACAATATTATTCAACCACTTATATAACCACTTACATATTAACCTTTAAAAGGGTGGGGTTTGAACATTCTAACACAAGATTAACCTTTAAGGCAGGGATCACATTAGCCGGCGGCAAGCGGCAGCGGCAACGCAACGCTCAGACCATAATAATCCAAAACATTCTATCTCGTTACTAAGTTCAATCTTTGTTGCTACGTCCTTAGACGAATCTGATTGGTCAAAATACCTAAACATTCTAAAGCTGATTGTGATGTGCCGAGCGTTGCGCTTCAAAGTTGAACCAAGTTCAACTCCCAGTTTGCTCAACGCTAGCGTTACGCCAGCGTTGTCACCATTCCGCTGCCGAACCATAGAAAACAATAGGAAACCTGCCGCTTGCCGCTGGCTAGTGTGATCCCCGCCTAAAAGGGTGGGTTTTGAACATTCTAACCCAAGATTCCATTCCGCAACAATTCAACGTTCTAAAATTATATTCTTTAGAATGTTCATTTTCCAACATTCCTGTCACACCGGTGTGGGTGTGACGGTACACTCTTAAGTAGGGTTCAGACCAAAGATTCCCGACGAGACGAGCCGCAACGTAACGTATACTTAAAGCACATACATTATTTCACAGACACAACAAGCTTGTATGCGTATACCAATGCACAAATCTAGCATAACCTATGCATAGATGGCTGTGTGTAGTCTGCGTACCATAACATTTATCTTGAGAATCGTAGGCCCTATAGGATGCACCACTCATTTGAGGTATAACACCACTTAGTTAAAAATTAAAAAGCAAATACATTGTATTGCATTGCATCACAGGTATCTCTGGCTTACATATTC
>NC_084994.1:40045686-40053186 GCF_963854185.1 Sardina pilchardus
GAATGCACTGTACGTGTCAACCACAACAGACAATGTGCTAGATGGCGTTATTGAGTCCTTAAGCCACACCCTCGGCCAGAGCTCTGTCTTTGACTAGCAAAAACAATAACACACGAGCCCATCAAATTTGGTTAATTTTCGTGAATGTTTGTGTCAACCACAACAGACAATGCGCTAGGTGGCGCTATAGAGTCCTTAAGCCACACCCTTGGCCAGAGCTCTGTCTCTGACTAGCAAAAGCAATAAGACACGAGCCCACCAAATTTGGTTAATTTTCGTGAATGTTTGTGTCAACCACAACAGACAATGCGCTAGGTGGCGCTATAGAGTCCCGAAGCCACACCCTAGGCCAGAGCTCTGTCTCTGACTAGCAAAAGCAATAAGACACGAGCCCACCAAATTTGGTTAATTTTCGTGAATGTTTGTGTCAACCACAACAGACAATGCATTAGGTGGCGCTCTAGAGTCCCTAAGCCACACTCTAGGCCAGAGCTCTGTCTCTGACTACCGATAGCAATAACACACAAGCCCACCAAATTTGGTTCATTTTCGTGAATTTTTGTGTCAACCACAACAGACAGGTGGCGCTATAGAGTCCCTACGCCACACCCTATGCCAAAGCTCTGTCTCTGACTAGCCATAGCAATAATACACAAGTCCACCAAATTTGGTTCATTTTCGTCAATGTTTGTGTCAACCACAACAGATAACGTGCTTCTAGGTGGCGCTATAGAGTCCCAAAGCCACACCTTAGGCCAGAGCTCTGTCTCTGACTAGCAGAAGCAATTCCACATGTAGCTTCCAAATTACATCCAATTCATAACCTTTTTTCTGCCTTTAACACCAACTTCCTGTTTCATAATAAAACGCCATAATTCAAACCTTCGCCATTTCGATATACTTTTGAAATTCAAAAATCTGTTCGCAATTCCTCTCGGGCAACCCCTCAAGATCATTTTAGTGCTTATATGACATGATTTCGATAAACCGTCTAGGAGAAGTGTACATGCATGTGCAAAAATCATAATCATAACTCAAATTCTTCTAAGATGCACTATGTAGTTTAAATGTAAAACTTGTTCAGATTCATACAACACACATGTCCACCAAATTTGGTTCATTTCCGTGAATGTATGTGTCAACCACAAGAGACAGCGCGCTAGGTGGCGCTATAGAGTCCCTGAGCCACACCCTAGGCCAAAGCTCTGTCTCTGAGTTTCGATTGCAATTCTACAAATGGCTGCCAAATTACAAGAGTTTTAGAGCATGCCAAGTTGGTGTAAAAAAAAAAACAGGTAAGACGGAAAAAACTATAAATATAGCCGCAAGCGGCGATGGCGGGCCCGAGCACCTGCGGTGCGGACCCATGACATTTTGGAATCTAACAAAGCAGCACGTGCCTTGTGAAATTCACATATTTGATGTGTGCACTACTTGTTTTTGCATGTTTTATACACTGGAAGCACTTGCTCACCTCTTGTTGTTTTACATTGATGGCAGTCACCGGGTGGCTTTACATTACAAACATGTAGGGTACAATAATATGCTTCTAAGTCATTTGTTTATGACATACATTTTGTGATATGCAGTGTAATGCAGACAACAGCTGGTAGTTATTCAAAATATCTCCCTCCAGCCTATACCTGCTTAGGGGACGGGGGGGCTACACCAGCCATATGAGTGAGGCATGTCAGTATCAGCCTTATCATAGTATCTAATATTTAGGAAAGTTTCAGACTAATTAATGGTGTTGTAAATGTCTGTCACATTAACTATTTGGTCAGCTGGTGGCACTAGACCAGGTTAGCAGTTTGGGCATGTGGATATCATCAGATTTATGTTACTAATATTTTGTAAATAAATTCCAAAAACTATTCTGTCTTTCGACAGCTGGTGACGCTATGCTAGACAGGCATATTAGGTCTTTAGATGTCATATACACCTGGTTTGACTAATCTGATGAAAGTGACTGTGATCTACAAAATGCGGTTCTGACTGGAAATCCATATTTTAAATCTTAACCAATGCGTTGATATGGTGTACTGTAAACCTTGCACATGAATACTGAATTTTGGATATTAATATGTGACATGTAAGACTAGCATGTTTTGTGAGGATGAGACTTGGGTCTGCATTGTCAGTTCCCAGTTTAATCATAAACATGACTTTCTACTGAATAGCCATTAATATAGAAAATACAGTTCTGATTCGTTATCCATGTTTGAGTATCAAGTAAGTGTACTGTAAATCATGCACATGTAAGGCTTACATGAACATCTCAGATTATTGAATTCACAAAACCTGTTGCTGTATTGAGTGAGTGTGTGTGTGTGTGTGTGTGTGTGTGTGTGTTTGACAGAAGGAGGGGGGTAAGTACAGTAGGAGAAACAAATGGGGAATGTGTGTGTGTTTGTGTGTGTGAGTGTGTGAGTGTTTTTACAATCTGCGCTCGTCCACGCCATTCATAATTGGAATCTGCAGCCTAGACATAGCTAGTGTTAAATCATCTTCATGGACATAACGATTTTCCATTAATATTTCCCCTTGCAACTTCATAGGCTACTTTTGCGTGAAACACTGCCAAGCATAAACACATTTTGCATGAGCACAGCTGTTTATTCGTGCATATGACAGAAGCAAGGTGTTCTCGAAATTGTGCACAACCTTCCATATCCCAGATCAATAGGCTACATGTCCATAAAATAGCGTATGCGCGATTGACTTTTTTAAGTCAGTCACGCATGGCGCAATTGGATGCTGAATTTAGGAGAAATTATGTTTTGCGCTGGACAACACCTCCTGCGTTGTACATGCAATTTAGAAAGTCTGTAGTGCAAAACGTTAGCCTAATTCGTTGCACCTAATATGTAATAAGTTCCCAAGAGAGAAATGTGCATTTTTACTTTTTTGACCCGACCCACCCGCAATAGAAAACACTATTAGGCCTACCCAAATCCGCCCGACCCGCGGTTATCCGTGGGTTATGGGCTGAACCGTGCATCACTACTACTCTGCCTCCTGAAACATAGGCGACGTAGATGAGAACTGCAAACAGGCTGGTGCACAAGAACTGAACCAACTTAGAACCAGTATTACATTAGAGCCTGTTTATGAACGTTAATGCTTTTCATGCAAACACACCCCACAATTGTGTTACAGTCATCAGTACAAACGGCCTATTTGTAAACAGATGAGAGACCATAGATGTGAGCAGTGTTGAGAAGGTTACTTTAGAAATGGGTCATTCCACGCCAAATCAACCAGAGCGTACGCACTTGCGTCTCAAAAAAATCTGAAAAAAATACCATGTGCACCTATGTTACCCAGGAGACACTCTGTGAAATGCTTTTGTGCTAAGATCAGTACTTTTCAAGTAACAGCCAGTTTTACGGGGGGAGGGGAGTGTCAAACTTGTTCTGCCTCTTTTTTTTTGTCAAAGTTCACAAGCTCATTGCTCAAGAACTAGAATTTGTAGGAGGCTCAAGTTTTGTAATGCTGGTTTTACTGCATTCTATTCCTATTTATGCACCAGCCTGCAAAACTTGAGCCTCCGGTTGATTTGACGTGGAATGATTTGAGCCTCCGGTTGATTTGACGTGGAATTTTCTCATTAAGCTTACACGTGGTTATGGCTGAGATGCTTTCAAATGAAAGCACTTGTATCTACAGTACCCTCCAGAATTATTGGCACCCTTGGTAAAAGTTGACTAAAAATAGGTATAAAAATAATCTTTAGGTGATTTATTGTACTCCCACAATGAAAACAATGTGGAAAAATATACCCTGCAAGGCAAGCAAATTTATTCTGAGAAAAAGGAAAATCTCATAAAGAAATAAATATTTTTAACAAAAACAGCTCACAATTATTGGCACCCCTGAAACATATTACGTACAACACTTAACAGGAGCATTTTCCTATGTAAATGCAACGTTTTAAAGTAAATCAGAGTGTCTGTGAACTTTCAGAAGTAGTTCATGACGTTCTTTTTCACTATGGTATGAAAATGAAGTCACTCAGAGGCTAAATCCTCTAGTCATTTTTCAACATTGGAGAGACAAGAGAATACACTAAATTGAAATAAAAAGAAATTGTGTTGACATTTGTAAGTAAGAGAATGTCTATGGAAACTAGGTATTTTGTTGAAAATGCCTCATATTTCCAGTTAAAATGATGAATAAAAGGTTCTAATCATCTGGAAATGTGGCAAACATGCTTGGACAAAGACCCATGGCTATTTTGCTCCCACGCACAGTATGGAGGATGGTATGATAGGCAAAAAAATCCATAAGAACCACTGTTGAGAGTTACAGACAAAGCTATCATCTTGGGGTCACCAAGTCCCCCCCAAAAATCTTCAAAAGTGACCTCACTGCTAATAGATTATTTATACAGCATGTCAGGTTAAAGCCAGTAGAGTCATTTAATGAACAATGTAAATGGCAGGAATTACTGAATGGTACCATGACATGTCTGGGAGTGTGGTCTATTGTCAGATGAAAATAAAATTATGCTCTTTTGCTAAAAACACTTAAGGTGTCTTTGGCATACATAGAAGAATGACTATACTAAAAAGAACCCCATGCCTAATCAGAATTATGGTGGAGGGGCTGTGCTATTGTGGGGCTGTTTTAATTCCCAAAGGCCTTGGGAACCTATAGGTGCATGGCATCATGAACACCAAGAAAAACCTGAACATTTTCAAAGGAAATCAAACAATCTCTGCCAAGGCCCTAAAAGTTGGTCATGATTGGATCATTCATCAGGTCAATGAACCAAAACAAATGCACAGATCAAAACAAATATGGTTTACTGAACACAAAATCAAGCTTCAGACATTGCCATAGCAGTCCCCTGATCTAAACTCCATAGAAAAACAGTGGGATGAGTCAACGAGAAGAATGCACAAGTGTGGACCTAGCAATCTGGACGATCTGGGGAGGTTTTGTAAAGATGAATGGTCTTAAATCCCTTACTTTGTATTCTCAATCTTTATGGGGTGTCAGAGAAGAATATTACATGCTGTTTTATTGACAAAGGGAGGTTTAAGAAGGTATTACAAGTAGGGGTGCCAATAATTGTGAGTGACGTGTTTTTATTAAAAACATTTATTTCTTTATGAGATTTTCCTTTTTCTCAGAATAAATTTGCTTCCCTTGCAGGGTGTATTTTTCCTCATTGTTTTCATTGTGGGAGTACAATAAATCACCTAAAGATTATTTTTTAGACCTATTTTTAGTCAACTTTTACCAAGGGTGCCAATAATTCTGGAGGGTACTGTATATGAATGTACAGAGATGGGGCACATCTTGATGGGGTTCCCTGCCACAGCTTTGTGACTGGTGCCCACCTTATGGAGTGGCAAGAGACTTCCCCATACAACCCAATCATAACCTGCTCACATGAACCTGTGTGGAGTGACTACACATCAGAGAAAAGTGATCCAGTACCTCTAGGCTATTGGTTGTAGGTTGGTAAAGAATACATTCAGATTGCCCATATTAATAATATTTATATTTACACTGCAAAAATATTTATTTTTACACTGCAGATGTGAACAAAATTAGACTTCCAGCAGGAAATATGAATGTGACAATGATCTGTCCACTCCCAATGGAGGTACGAGCCAAAATGAAGCTTCAGACATTCTAGATGTGAAAATAATAAACAGCTTAACATGACCCATTCCATTTTCCTCCCTCTCCTTCACCTCTTTCTCTCTACTGAAATGGGGATGGTAGCCTACTGCCTAGGCCCAGGGCAAATAAATTAAATGTTCTGTCTCAACACTCGGAGCTCAGCCTCACATTCAGTGTAATTGAGTTACGTAATAGAGATTTTTGCTGCCCTTTTCCTGACTCTGGACCGGTAAAGGTCCTGGATGGAAGGGATATCAGCTCCAATAATCCTCTCTGCAGCCCTATTGTCCATTGTAGTTTGGTGGCTGACCCAAACCAGTGATGGAGGTGCAGATGACAGACTAAATGATCGCTGAGTAGATAGTGGTCAGCACTCCTTAGGCAGATTAAATTTCCTTAGCTGTCTTAGGAAGTATAACTTTTGGATAGTGTCAATGTGGGGAGACCATTTTAGGTCCTGTGAGATGGTTGATCCCAGGAACCAAAAGGAATCCACATTGGACACTGTGTCATTCTGAATGGCAAGAGGGGGGAGTGGTAGGGGACTTGTCATCTCCACAGTCCTCTTGGGGTTAAGCTCCAGGTGGTTCTGACTGCACCACTGGACCAGCTGCTCCACTTCCTGTCTGTAAGCAGATCAAACTAATGACGGTGGTGTCATCTGCAAACTTCAGGAGTTTTACAGATGGGCTCTTTGACGTGCAGTCATTAGTGTAGAGAGGGAGAAGAGAAGTTAAAAAAGTACAGTAGGTGACTCACCCCCTCCCATAGCCACACCCACAGCCACACACACACACACATTCATGTCAAAGACCGCCTATGGGTGACAGCAATAATGTCACCTGCCACTATATAATCACACTTTGAAGCATTGTGTTGACACACCTGATCTACAGAAGACAGGACACAATATTATTCAACCACTTATATAACCACTTACATATTAACCTTTAAAAGGGTGGGGTTTGAACATTCTAACACAAGATTAACCTTTAAGGCAGGGATCACATTAGCCGGCGGCAAGCGGCAGCGGCAACGCAACGCTCAGACCATAATAATCCAAAACATTCTATCTCGTTACTAAGTTCAATCTTTGTTGCTACGTCCTTAGACGAATCTGATTGGTCAAAATACCTAAACATTCTAAAGCTGATTGTGATGTGCCGAGCGTTGCGCTTCAAAGTTGAACCAAGTTCAACTCCCAGTTTGCTCAACGCTAGCGTTACGCCAGCGTTGTCACCATTCCGCTGCCGAACCATAGAAAACAATAGGAAACCTGCCGCTTGCCGCTGGCTAGTGTGATCCCCGCCTAAAAGGGTGGGTTTTGAACATTCTAACCCAAGATTCCATTCCGCAACAATTCAACGTTCTAAAATTATATTCTTTAGAATGTTCATTTTCCAACATTCCTGTCACACCGGTGTGGGTGTGACGGTACACTCTTAAGTAGGGTTCAGACCAAAGATTCCCGACGAGACGAGCCGCAACGTAACGTATACTTAAAGCACATACATTATTTCACAGACACAACAAGCTTGTATGCGTATACCAATGCACAAATCTAGCATAACCTATGCATAGATGGCTGTGTGTAGTCTGCGTACCATAACATTTATCTTGAGAATCGTAGGCCCTATAGGATGCACCACTCATTTGAGGTATAACACCACTTAGTTAAAAATTAAAAAGCAAATACATTGTATTGCATTGCATCACAGGTATCTCTGGCTTACATATTCAAAACTGCACAAAATTTGCCATTCATGGGGGGGGCATACAATAAATATATGTGTATATTTAGTCACTGTACACCAATCAGTCTGTACTGGACATAGTTTTCTGTAAATATATTGAGAACCATAG